>NW_022589787.1:2593497-2594734 GCF_004348235.1 Phoca vitulina | reverse complement strand
TATTTGTTCTTCCAATCCATGAGCATGGAACGTTTTTCCATTTCTTTGTGTCTTCCTCAATTTCTTTCATGAGTATTTTATAGTTTTCTGAGTACAGATCCTTTGCCTCTTTGGTTAGATTTATTCCTAGGTATCTTATGGTTTTGGGTGCAATTGTAAATGGGATTGACTCCTCAATTTCTCTTTCTTTTGTCTTCTTGATGGTGCATAGGAATGCCACTGATTTCTGTGCATTGATTTTATATCCTGCCACTTGACTGAATTCCTGTATGAGTTCTAGCAGTTTTGGGATGGAGTCTTTTGGGTTTTCCACATAAAGTATCATATCATCTGCAAAGAGTGAGAGTTTGACTTCTTCTTTGCCAATTTGGATGCCTTTGATTTCTTTTTGTTGTCTGATTGCTGTGGCTAGGACTTCCAATACTATGTTGAATAGCAGTGGTGATAGTGGACATCTCTGCCGCGTTCCTGACCTTAGGGGGAAAGCTCTCAGTTTTTCCCCATTGAGAATGATATTCGCTGTAGGTTTTTCATAGATGGCTTTTATGATATTGAGGTATGTACCCTCTATCCTTATACTCTGAAGAGTTTTGATCAAGAAAGGATGCTGTACTTTGTCAAATGCTTTTTCTGCATCTATTGAGAGGATCATATGATTCTTGTTCTTTCTTTTGTTAATGTATTGTATCACGTTGATTGATTTGCGGATGTTGAACCAACCTTGCAGCCCAGGGATAAATCCCACTTGGTCGTGGTGAATAATCCTTTTAATGTTCTGTTGGATCCTATTGGCTAGTATTTTGGTGAGAATTTTTGCATCCATGTTCATCAGGGATATTGGTCTGTAATTCTCCTTTTTGATGGGGTCTTTGTCTGGTTTTGGGATCAAGGTAATGCTGGCCTCATAAAATGAGTTTGGAAGTTTTCCTTCCATTTCTATTTTTTGGAACAGTTTCAGAAGGATAGGTATTAATTCTTCTTGAAATGTTTGGTAGAATTCCCCTGGGAAGCCATCTGGCCCTGGGCTTTTGTGTTTTGGGAGATTTTTGATGACTGCTTCTATTTCCTTAGTGGTTATAGGTCTGTTCAGGTTTTCTCTTTCTTCCTGGTTCAGTTTTGGTAGTTGATACATCTCTACGAATGCATCCATTTCTTCCAGGTTATCTAATTTGCTGGCATAGAGTTGCTCATAATATGTTCTTATAATTGTTTGTATTTCTTTGGTGTTGGTTGTGAT
>NW_022589787.1:2497703-2590497 GCF_004348235.1 Phoca vitulina | reverse complement strand
GAATGCATCCATTTCTTCCAGGTTATCTAATTTGCTGGCATAGAATTGCTCATAATATGTTCTTATAATTGTTTGTATTTCTTTGGTGTTGGTTGTGATTTCTCCTCTTTCATTCATGATTTTGTTGATTTGGGTCATTTCTCTTTTCTTTTTGATAAGTCTGGCCAGGGGCTTATCAATCTTGTTAATTCTTTCAAAGAACCAGCTCCTAGTTTCGTTGATCTGTTCTACTGTTCTTTCAGTTTCTATTTCATTGATTTCTGCTCCGATTCTTATTATTTCTCTTTTCCTGCTGGGTTTAGGCTTTATTTGCTGTTCTTTCTCCTGCTCCTTTAGGTGTAGGGTTAGGTTGTGTACTTGAGACCTTTCTTGTTTCTTGAGAAAGGCTTGCATTGTTATATACTTTCCTCTTAGGAATACCTTTGCTGCATCCCAAAGATTTTGAATAGTTGTATTTTCATTTTCATTGGTTTCCATGAATTTTTTAAATTCTTCTTTAATTTCCTGGTTGACCCATTCATTCTTCAGTAGGATGCTCTTTAGCCTCCATGTATTTGAGTTCTTTCTGACTTTCCTCTTGCGATTGAGTTCTAGTTTCAAAGCATTGTGGTCTGAAAATATGCAGGGAATGATCCCAAACTTTTGGTACTGGTTGAGACCTGATTTATGACCTAGGATGTGATCGATTCTGGAGAATGTTCCATGGGCACTAGAGAAGAATGTGTATTCCGTTGCTTTGGGATGGAATGTTCTGAATATATCTGTGAAGTCCATTTGGTCCAGGGTGTCATTTAAAGTCTTTATTTCCTTGTTGATCTTTTGCTTAGAGGATCTGTGCATTCCAGTGAGGGAGGTGTTAAAGTCCCCCACTATTATTGTATTGTTGTCAATGTGTTTCTTGGCTTTTGCTATTAATTGGCTTATATAATTGGCTGCTCCCATGTTAGGGGCATCGATATTTACAACTGTTAGATCTTCTTGTTGGATAGACCCTTTAAGTAGGATATAGTGTCCTTCCTCATCTCTTATTGCAGTCTTTGGTTTAAAATCTAATTTATCTGATATAAGGATTGCCACCCCAGTTTTCTTTTAGTGTCCATTAGCATGGTAAATGGTTTTCCACCCCCTCACTTTCAGTCAGGGGGTGTCTTTGGGTCTAAAATGAGTCTCTTGCAGACAGCATATCGATGGGTCTTGTTTTTTAATCTAATCTGATAGCCTGTGTCTTTTGATTGGGGCATTTAGCCCATTTACATTCAGGGTAACTATTGAAAGATAGGAATTTAGTAACATTGTATTGCCTGTAAGGTGACTGTTCCTGTATATTGTCTGTGTTCCTTTCTGGTCTATGTTACTTTTAGGCTCTCTCTTTGCTTAGAGGACCCCTTTTAATATTTCTTGTAAGGCTGGTTTTGTGTTTGCAAGTTCCTTTAGTTTTTGTTTGTCCTGGAAGCTTTTTCTCTCTCCTTCTATTTTCAATGACAGCCTAGCTAGATATAGTATTCTTGGCTGCATATTTTTCTCATTTAGTGCTCTGAATATATCCTGCCAGTCCTTTCTGGCCTGCCAGGTCTCTGTGGATAGGTCTGTTGCCAATCTAATGTTTCTACCATTGTAGGTTACATATCTCTTCTCCCGAGCTGCTTTCAGGATTTCCTTTTGTCTCTGAGACTCCTAAGTTTTACTGTTAAGTGTCGGGGTGTGGACCTATTTTTATTGATTTTGAGAGGGGTTCTCTGTGTTTCCTGGATTTTGATGCCTGTTTCCTTCTCCAAATTAGGGAAGTTCTCTGCTATAATTTGCTCCAGTATACCTTCTGCCCCCCTCTCTCTTTCTTCTTCTTCTGGGATCCCAATTATTCTAATGTTGTTTCATCTTATGGTATCACTTATCTCTCGAATTCTGCCCTCGTGATCCAGTAGTTCTTTATCTCTCTTTTTCTCAGCTTATTTATTTTCCATCATTTGGTCTTCTCTAACACTGATTCTCTCTTCTGCCTCATTTATCCTAGCAGTTAGCGCTCCCATTTTTGATTGCACCTCATTAATAGCCTTTTTTATTTCGACTTGGTTAGATTTTAGTTCTTTTACTTCTCCAGAAAGGGTTTCTCTAATAACTTCCATGTTTTTTTCAAGCTCAGCTAGTATCTTTAAAGTCATGATTCTGAACTCTAGATCTGACATCGTATTAATGTCCGTATTGAGTAGGTCCCTGGCAGTTGGTACTACCTCTTGTTCTTTTTGTTGAGGTGATTTTTTCCGTCTTGTCATTTTGTCCAGAGGAGAATAGATTAATGAGAGAACAAAATGCTAGCAGGGTAACAACATCCCCAGAAAATATACTCTAAACAAATCAGAAAAGACCCGAAGCAGGGGGAAAAGAAAGGGAAAGAGAGAAAAAAGAAAAAGAAAGAAAAAAAGAAAAAAGAAAAAGAAAAAGATAAAGATAAAAACAAACAAAAATAGGACAAAACAAAACAAAAAAAGATTATGATCAAATATGATCAGGCTGGTACATAGATCAGTGCCACACAGTAGATTTTCGGTGTATTTGGTCTGTTAGAAGAAAGTGCCTCCCAGAATTTTAAAGAACGAAAAACTTATATGTGTACAAAAATAAGGGTTGATATGATGAAGGGATAGAATATGACTGTAAAGATGAAAATTATTAAATAATTTATAAAAGGAATTAATAAGAAGTTTGAAAAAAGAAAGAAGAGGATTTAAAAAAAAAAGGGAGAGAATATGATCAGGCAGGGGAGTAGAAAAGAACCATACACTAGAGATTTAGGGTATATTTTGATCTGTTAGAAGAAACTATCTCAAAATTTTAAAGAGAGAACAACTTATATATATATATATGCCAAAAATACAGGTAACTACTATGAAGGGGTAGAATATGACTCTAAAAATGAAAAATAAAAATGTTTTTTTAAAAAAAGGGATTGATAAGATGTTGGTTGAAAAAAGGAAAAAGAAAAATTAAAAAAAAAAAAGACAGTTAAAAAAAAATTAACTTTGAAAGACTACAGAATCATGGTAAAAAAGCCATGGATTCTATGTGCAGTATTCCCCTAGTGCTGGAGTTCTGCCGTTTTCATTGATGGGTAAACTTGGTCTTGGCTGGCTGTTCTCCCTGATCTTTTGGGGGAGCGGCCTGTGCCATGGTTCCCAATTTTCTTTGCCAGAGGCGGAATTGCCCTGCCCTTGCCCAGTCTGGGCTAAGTAATCTACTTGGATTTGCTCTCGGGAGCTTTTGTTCCCTGTAAGCTTTCCGTACAGCTTTGGAGGACGAGAGTGAAAATGGCGGCCTCCCAATCTCTGCCCCAGAGGAGCCAAGAACTTGGGGCCCCACTCCTCAGTGCACCCACAGAAAAAGCAGTCAGTCACTCCCGTCTCCCCGGGCTCTGGCCGCAGTCCATGCTCACCCGGCCTGTGACCCTGCATTTCTATCTCTGGCACCCGACCCCATGTGGAGTCTCCAAACCCCACAGATCCCTGGGGTGCGCTCCTGCACCTCTCCTCCCGGGGGGAGGAAGGAGAGTCTCCCCGGATCTGCCGCTTGTTGGGTCCCTGCTGGAGGAGCAGTGGCCCGACTATGCCCCGGATCACGGTTTATGACAACCCCGAGCTGAGAGCCCACGCCTCGGCTCCGTCTCTGCAGCCGGCTTCCCTGCTTCGATACCTGGGAGCTCTGCCGCACTCAGGCACCCCCGGTCTTTCTGTGACCCCAAGAGTCCTGAAACCACACTGTCCCAGTGAGGGTTCCACCCCCCTGCTTAGCTGCCAGAGTGACATCCCTCGGCGGAGCCGACTTCTAAAAGTTCCGATTTTGTGCTCCGTGGCTCTATCACTTGCCAGAAGCGGCTGACAGAGGCCCTTCCCCCGCCGTCTATCCTCCCGAATACCGCCTCGGATTCACTTCTCCACACGTCCTACCTTCCAGAAAGTGGTCGCTTTTCTGTTCAGAGAGTTGTTGCTATTCTTTTCTTCAATCTCCTATTGAGTTTGTAGGTGTTCAGAATGGTTTGATCCCTAACCAGCTGAATTCCTGAGACCAGACGAAATCCAGGTCTCCTACTCCTTCGCCATCTTGCTCCGTCCCCCCTCCCATGACCTCCTTTAATTCCCATCACCTGGGTAACCCATCCCCCCACCCCCCTCCCCTCTAAAACCCTCAGTTTGTTTCTCAGAGCCCATGGTCTCTCATAGTTCATCTCTCCCTCTGATTCCCCCGCTTCATTTTTCCCTTACTTCTCCTAATGTCCTCCATGCTATTCCTTATGTTCCACAAATAAGTGAAACCATATGATAATTGACTTTCTCTACTTGACTTATTTCACTTAGCATAATCTCCTCCAGTCCCATCCATGTGGATGCAAAATTTGGGTATTCATCCTTTCTGATGGCTGAGTAATATTCCATGGTAGATATGGACCACATCTTCTTTATCCATTCATCTGTTGAAGGGCATCTCGGTTCTTCCCACAGTTTGGCTATTGTGGACATTGCCGCTATGAACATTGGGGTGCATATGGCCCTTCTTTTCACTACATCTGTGTCTTTGCGGTAAGTACCCAGGAGTGCAATTGCTGGGTCATAGGGTAGCTCTATTTTTAATTTTTTGAGGCACCTCCACACTGTTTTCCAAAGTGGCTGTACCAACTTGCATTCCCACCAACAGTGTAAGAGGGTTCCCCTTTCTCCACAACCTCTCCAATTTTTGCTGTTTCTTGCCATTCTAACTGGTGTAAGGTGGTATCTCAATGTCGTTTTGATTTGAATTTCCCTGGTGGCTAATGATGATGAACATTTTTTCATGTGTCTGTTAGCTGTCTGTATGTCATCTTCAGAGAAGTGTCTGTTCATGTCTTCTGCCCATTTCTTGACTTGATTATTTGTTTTTTGGGTGTTGAGTTTGAGAAGTTCTTTATAGATCTTGGATACCAGCCCTTTATCTGTAGTGTCATTTGCAAATATCTTCTCCCATTCTGTGGGTTGCCTCTTTGTTTTGTTGACTGTTTCCTTTGCTGTGCAGAAGCTTTTTATTTTGATGAAGTCCCAAAAGTTCATTTTTGCTTTTGTTTCACTAGCTTTTGGAGATGTATCTTGAAAGAAGTTGCTGTGGCCTATGTCAAAGAGGTTATTGCCTATGTTCTCCTCGAGGATTTTGATGGATTCCTGTCTCACATTGAGTTCTTTCATCCATTTTGAGTCTATTTTTTGTGCATGGTGTTAGAAAATGGTCAAGTTTCATTTTTCTGCATGTGGCTGTCCAATTTTCCCCACACCATTTATTGAAAAGACTGTCTTTTTTCCATTGCATATTTTTTCTACTTTATCGAAGATCATTTGACCATAGAGTTGAGGTCCATATCTAGGCTCTCTATTCTGGTCCATTGGTCTATATGTCTGTTTTTGTACCAGTACCATGCTGTCTTGGTGATCACAGCTTTGTAATATAGCTTGAAATCGGGCAATGTGATGCCCCCAGCTTTGTTTTTCTTTTTCAACATTTCCTTGGTGATTTGGGGTCTTACTGATTCCATAAAAATTTTAGGATTGTTTGTTCCAGCACTTTGAAAAATGTCATTAGAATTTTGATCAGGATAGCATTGGTATAGGTATAGATTACTCCGGTAGCATAGACATTTTAACAATGTTTATTCTTCTGATCCATGAGCATGGAATATTTTTCCGTCTTTTTGTGTCTTCTTCAATTTCTCTCATGAGTGTTCTTTAGTTCCTGGAGTATAGATCCTTTACCTCTTTGGTTAGGTTTATTCCGAGGTATCTTATGGTTTTTGGTGCTATTGTAAATGGAATCCTTTCTCTAATTTCTCTTTCTACAGTTGCATTGTTAGTGTATAAGAAAGTAACTGATATCTGTGCATTGATTTTGTATCTTGACACATTACTGAATTACTATATGAGTTCTAGTGATTTGGGGGTGGAGTCTTTTGGGTTTTCCACATAAAGTATCATGTCATCTGTGAAAAGAGAGAGTGACTCCTTCTTTGACAATTTGAATACCTTTTATTTCTTTTTGTTGTCTGATTGCTGTTGCTAGGACTTCTAGTACTATTTTGAACAATAGTGGCAAGAGTGGGCATCCTTGTCATGTTTCTGATCTTAAGGGAAATGCTCTTAGCATTTCCCCATTGAGGATGATATTCATTGTGGGTTTTTCATAGATGGATTTTATGAACTTGTGGAATGCTCCCTCTATCCCTATACTCTGAAGAGTTTTAATCAGGAAAGGATGTTGTATTTTGTCAAATGCTTTTCCTGCATCAGTTGAGAGGACCATATGGTTCTTCTCTTTCCTGTTATTAATGTGTTCTATCACATTGATTTGTGAATGTTGAACCACCCTTGCATCCCAGGGATAAATCCCACTTGGTAGTGGTGGATGATCCTTTTAATGTATTGTTGGATCCTTTTAGCTAGGATTTTGTTGAGAATTTTGGAATCCATATTCATCAGGGATATCAGTCTGAAATTCTCCTTTTTGATGGGGTCTTTGCCTCGTTTGGGGATTAAGGTAATGCTGGCTTCACAGAATGAATCTGGAAGCTTTCCTTCTGTTTCTACTTTTTGAAATAGCATCAGGAGGATAGGTATTATTTCTTCTTTGAATGTTTGGTAGAATTCCCCAGGGAATTCATCAGGCCCTGGACTCTTGTTTTTTGGGAGGTTTTTGATCACTGCTTCAATATCGTTACTGGTTATTGGCCTATTCAGGTTGTCAATTTCTTCCTGTTTCAGTCTTGGCAGCTTATAGTTTCCAGGAAGGCATCCATTTCATCCAGATTGACCAGTTTATTGGCATATAGTTGTTGATAATAATTTCTAATAATTGTTTTTATTTCCTTGTTGTTAGTCATGATCTCTCCCCTTTCATTCATAATTTTATTAATTTGGGTCCTTTCTCTTTTCTTTTGGATAAGTCTGGCCAATGGTTTATTGATCTTATTAATTCTTTCAGAGAACCAACTTCAAGTTTCATTGATCTGATCTACTGTATTTCTGGTTTCTAATTCTTTGATATCTGCTTTAATTGTAATTATTTCTCTTCTAATGCATGGCTTAGGCATCGTTTGTTGCTTTTTCTCTGGTTCTTTAAAGTGTACAGTTAGTTGGTGAATTCGGGTTATTTCTATTTTTTTGAGTGAGGCTTGGATGGCTATGTATTTTCCCCTTAGGACCGCCTTTGCAGTATCCCATAGGTTTTGGACCAATGTGTTTTCATTCTCATTGGTTTCCATGAATTGTTTAAGTTCTTTGATTTCCTGGTTGACCCAAACGTTCTTGAGCAGAGTGGTCTTTAGCTTCCAAGTGTTTGAATTTCTGCCAAATTTTTTCTTGTGATTGAGTTCCAGTTTTAGAGCATTGTGGTCTGAGATTATGGAGGGAATAATCTCAATCTTTTGGTATCAGTTGAGACCTGATTTGTGACCCAGTATGTGGTCTATTCTGGAGAAATTTCCATGTGTGCTGGAGAAGAATGAGTGTTCTGTTGTTTTAGGGTGGAATGTTCTGTATATATCTATGAGGTCCATCTGGTCCAGTGTGTCATTCAAAGCTCTTGTTTCTTTGTTGATTTTCTGCTTAGATAATCTGTCTATTGCTGAGAGTGGAGTATTGAGGTCTCCTAAATTAACGTATTGTTATCAATATGACTCTTTATTTTGGTTAACAGTTGGCTTATGTAGATGTTTGCTCTCATGTTCAGGTTTAAGATATTTACAATTGTTAGATCTTTTTGTTGGATAGACCCTTTAAGAATGTTATAGTGTTCCTCTGTGTCTCTAACTACAGTTTTTAGTTTAAAATCTAATTTGTCTGATATAAGAATTGCTACCCCAGCTTTATTTTGAGTTCTGTTTGCATGGAAGATTGATCTCCATCCCTTCACTTTCATTCTGGATGTATCTTTAGGTTCACATGAGTCTCTTGTACACAGCATATGGATGGGTCCTGTCTTTTTATGCAATCTGCAACCCTGTGCCGTTTTATGGGAGCATTTAGGCTGTTCACGTTGAGAGTGATTATTGAAATATATGAATTAATTGTCATCATGTTGCCTGTGAAGACCTTGTTTTTATAGATTGTCCCTGTAAAATTCTGTTGTATATCTCTCTTGGGGTTTTTCTCCTTTTATAGAACTCCCCTTAATATTTCTTGCAGGGCCAGCTTAGTGGTCACATATTCTTTCAGTTTCTGCCATTCGTGGAAGCTCTGCATCTCTCCATCCATTCTAAATGACAGACTTGTCAGATAAAGTATTCTTGGCTGCATGTTCTTCTCATTTAGTATCCTGAATATGTCTTGCCAGGCCTTTCTTGATTGCCAGGTCTCTGTGGATAGGTCTGATGTTATTCTGATGTCACTCCCCCTGTATGTAAGGAATGTCTTCCCCCTAACTGCCCTTAGGATGGCTTCCTTGGTTCTAAGATTTGTGAGTTTTACTATTACATGCCAGGGCATTGGTCTGTTTTCCTTGATCTTGGGAGGGGTCCTCTCTGCCTCTAGGACTCAAATGTTTGTTTCATTCCCCAGATTAGGGAAGTTCTCAGCTTCAATTTGCTCAAATATATCTTCTAGTCCTCTCTCTTTCCACCCCCTCCGGGATTCCAATAATTCTGACATTGGAATGTTTCATGGTGTCACTTATTTCTCTGATTCTATTTTCATGGATTCTGAGTTGTTTTTCCCTGGCCTCCTCTTTTCCCTTTTTATCTATTAAATTGTCTTCCAGGTCTCTAATTCGTTCTTCTGTCTCACTTAACCTAGCTGTTAGATTACCTAGATTACCTAGATTAGGTAGATCTCATTGATAGCCTTTTTAAATTCTGCCAATTCAGCTTTCATTTCTGCCCTTAGAGAGTCTATCTTGCCATTAATTGATTTCTCCATTCTAGCTATTGTCCTCACAATTGCTAGCCTGGATTCCATTTCCGACATCTTGTTTATATCAGAATTCATTTGTAAATCTATGGCATAAGTCATAATCTCTGAGTCTTTCCTATTTTGGGGGTTCCTCCTCCTAGTCATTCTGTTGAAGGGTGGTTGAGGGAATGTATAGAGTCCAAATTACTGACCACAACCCAAGCAATATGCACCTGTTTTCTAGGTACCTTAGGGTTGCTGGCCTCTTGTTTTCCCAGCCTGTCTTCTGGAGGAGGGGCCTCCTGTGCTGTTACTCAAGCAACCCTATATGGGCAGAGTTGCCCTGCCCCCTGTGATGGGGGATAGGCTCAGTGAATACTGGTTTTGGGGGGCTTTTGTTATCTGGTAGATTTCCCTGGCAGCTTTCCTTGTCTCTTCCAAGAGTCAGAGCAGAACACACCATTTCCAACCGTCTGCCTCAGAGCAGTGAGATTGCAGTCTGTTCTTCAGTGAGCTCTCCAGGCCATACTATCTCCATTTCTGTCCATGCTGCTATAAACTGCAGCGTCCTGGGTTGTGCGCCCCTCTGCAGGGCTCCCAGTCCTCGCCTCCAGGTCAGGGCACATCTCTGCCCTTTGTGCTTCTAAATCTGCCAGCTGCCCCCAATTCTCACGTGCAGCCCTGCTGCTCTGGTTTCCGTCTAAAGTCCTTTCCCTGCTGCTACTGGTCTGTGAGTCTGTGCCCGGTCACCAGCACGGGAGGGTATCGCTCACTGGCAGTGTAGGATCCCCATTGCCAGGCTCCCTCCTGCTGCTGTTTATGCTCCAATACCTGCCCACAGAATCATGGCTCCCCACTTTGTACCTTGGAACCAACCACCTGCGATATTCTGTTTGCAGAGATCCAAATCTATCTTCTTACATCTCAGGCTGATTTTGTGGGTGTTTAGAGTGGTCTGGTAGATATCCAACTCAATTCTGGGGACCAGTTGGAATAGGGTCCCCTACTCCTCTGCCATCGTTTTCCCTAGATCTAGTTTTATATCTTTAAATGGAGATACAGTGGTTATCTCACAATGAGAAATGTGTGTAATATTTAGTTTTTGTAAAACGACTTCCGATTTTGCCTTCTTTGGTTCACTTGGGATTATCTCCACATGGAACCATTCTCACTCTGAAAACTCCCAGTAAATGGGCAGAAATGCTCCTTTTAGCTCACACAGGCAAACATAGTCCCAGTAATCAAATACTATGGGGGGAAAAAACGTCTTGGAACAGGACAAGCTACTGCGAAATATGGCGGCTTGGGAAATTGAATGTTTTAAGCTGAAAGGATCTGAGAATATTCCCAACCCTTTTCCCTTGAAGCAGGTCATAAAACCTCCCTACACCTAGAGGAAAGTGATCTAGGAAAGACATTGGGGTTCAAAGCCAATGGCCAAGAAAGAATTCTTGAGATGTCTTTGGTGCAAATAGTTGGTTTTACTAAATCACCAGGACAGGAACCATGGGCAGAAAGAGGTGCACTGGGGTCAGGAGGAGTGGCCCATTATATACTCTCAAGTTGGGAGGGGGTTAGAGATAGTGTAAGCCTCCCAGGTATTTTGGAAACAAGGTTTCCAGGATCCTGAGGGGGCTAGCTATTGTTAGGAAAGATCATTTATTAATTTATTACTGTTTAGTAAAAACTCAGTCATGAGACCCTTCAGATGTATATTGATGGGTCATATGCTTGGGGGATGATTGTCAACATATCCTCGGGGGTAGAGATAAAGTAAGTTTCCAAAGAAATTTTTATGTTAAAGTAGACTTACAGGGTCCTGGGAATTGGGCTAAAATTGCCTTTTGCCCTTAGCAAAATATTAACATCGAGGCAGCTGAGTCCCTAGAGAAATGTTACTCTGCCTGTTTCAAGGACTTGTCAGTGGGCTATAGGTATTAAGGAAATTTAATAATTTCTCTTCTGCCTTTGTTTCCTAATGTAGTTTTGGAATATAGGTGAGGTTTGGTGGGATGAGGTGCAGAGCCGAGAATCAAGAAAAAGTTCTTCAGATCAGATGTCTTTGGTGCAAAATGGTGGTTTTACTAAATCAGGGAACAGGACCTGTGGGCAGAAAGAGCTGCTGTCCAGGCGTTGTGAGGGGTGGCTGATTATATACTTGGGAGTTGGGGGTAAGGAAAAAAGGAGGTTTTCAAAAGAAATTTCATATGCTAAAGAAGACTCAGGGGATACCTGAGGCCTAGTTATTGCCAAACCAAGGTTGTTTTTCCCTCTAGCTAGGCCTTAACATTAAGACAGTTGGGAGCTTCCTGGAGGAATGTCACACATGTCCCACTCAGGAGTGTGTGTGTGTGTGTGTGGGGGGGGGTCAGCTTGTGCTTTGTCCTCAGCTAGCCTTCTGCTCCCTCATCATTTCCCACATCAAAAAGGAGTATCTTATCTCTAAAACAGGGGACTTTAAGAAGAATCAGAAAGAACAGGCCTTGTTAAGTTTCCCCCACTTCGTTACTCATACTGTTTGTCCTATCATTCATCCCATGACTTTCCATTCTTCATCAAAGCTAGCATGAAAACAGCTTTAACCACTTCTTTAAGTCTCCTTTTTTTTTTTTTTTAATAAAGACTCCCTTGCCATGGAAAACTTATGCTAAATAACTTTGTATGCTTTTCTCTTGTTCATCTGTCTTGGTAAAAAACAAAATTCAACAGTACATTTTTAAGATCTTACTGGCTTTATTCAATGATTCATGTATTGGGGAGCTTCCAGTCTAGCAGATAGAAAGTTGCTCCAAGGAGCTATACAAAATTAAAGACGTTTACAGCAAGAAGGAAGCAGGAACAAGGAGGTTATAGCAGGCAAAAAAGTGGGTTGATTATTGTAAGGTTACTTTCCTTTAGGGGATGGCAAGGGTCTATTTACTAGAGATGATTAGGTGATTACTGAGTGACTTATTTTAAGATTCTATTTCTGGGAGAGGCAAAACTGTAATTAAGTTGAATCTCAGTTTGGTGACATAGTATTAGCTAGGATGCAATGGGAAGTTACTCAAATCAGAGGACTGAAAGCTAAAAGCTATCAGTAGAAGAGAGGAGAAGGAAGGGACAGAAGTCAGGAAGGAATGTATTTTGTTTGTTTTTTTTAAGATTTTATTTATTTATTTGAGAGAGAGAGTGCAATTAGGGGAGGGGCAGAGTGAGAGGGAGAAGACATGGGGCTTGATCCCAGGGCCTTGAGATTTTGACCTGAGCCTAAGGCAGATGCTTAGCCGACTCAGCCACCAGATACCCCAAGGAACGTATTTTGTTTTGCAGAATGAACACTACCTGCCGAGGAGTCACCAGGCTGGGTGGTTTCATCTGATAGTCCCTTGCATGAGCCAGTGTGAGCCAGTTGGAAGGTTAGGACCTGGCAGAATCCCCCTTGAGTTCTCCTGAAGTTATCTTTAGCTCATTACAGTGCTAAGATCTCCTCCTGACATGGGAAAAAAAGGAAAAAGAAAAAATTAAATTTCCTTACTGATGTGGGAAACAAAGGCAGAAGGAAATTTAGGTAAAATAAAATTTCCCTATAACCTTCAGTCCAGTGACAGATACTTGAGATATGCAGAGTATAACATTCCTCCACGAAACTCCCAACTGTTTTAAGGCTAATGCTTTGCTAGAGGGAAAAACAACTTTAGCTTGACAATAGCTAGGGGTCCAGGGTCCTGTCAGTCTTCTTTAGCATATGAAAGTCCTTTTGGAAACCATCTTTTGTCTTTACTTCCCCCAACTCCTAAGTATATAATCAGCCACTCTTTAGGACCCCAGTGCAGCACCTTTTTGCACTGAAGCCATCTCAAGAATTCTTTCTTGGTCATAGGCTCTGAGCCCCAACACTCCAAACCACATCACTTACTGCTACAGCCCACTGACAAGTCCTTGAAACAGGCAGAGTGACATTCCTCTAGGAACTCAGCTGCCTTGCTGTTAATACTTTGCTAAGGGCAAAAAGCAATTTCATCTTAACATTATCCTGACCCCCCCAGGATCTTGTGAGTCTACTTTAACATATAAAAATTCCTTTGAAAACTTCCTTTATCTCTACCCTCCCTGCAAGATACATGTTGGCAATCATCCCCCCCCCAAAGCATATGACCCACTGATATACATCTGAAGATCTTATGACTAAGGTTTTATTAGACAGTAATAAATGACCTTTTCCTAATAATAGCTAGCCCCCTCAAGGTCCTGGACACCTTGCTTCCAAAATTCTTTAGAGACTTGTGCTATCCCTAACCCCCTCCCAACTTGAAAGCATAAAATGGGCCACTTCTCCTGACCCCAGTGCAGCTCTTTCTGCCCGTGGGTCCTGTCCCTGTGCTTTAATAAAACCACTTTTTTGCACCAAAGACATCTCAAGAATTCTTTCTTGGCCGTCAGCTCTGAACCACAACACTTCAAACTACGTCACTCCTATGGGTTGGGTTTTCTTCCTTTTTTTTTTTTTTTTTTGAAGAGACATGTATGCACTATCATGTTCATGTGCTAGGCATTTGCAATTGAACTGAAGTGCCTAAGAAATAGAATATGTGTAAATTCCTTAATGTATATGTAAGCTCTCTGCCCCCAACTCCTAATACCTAATGAAAGCTTTGTGTACTAACCCCACAGGGGGACAGTGCTTTGGGTGAGAGCTATCTCCCTGCCTCCTTACTTGTAACAAGTAATAAAATGTTCTTTGCTTTCAACATTTCCTTGGGTTATATTCCATTTAATGCATCCCAAGCAGTGAACCCCTTCAGTTTGGTTAAAATGGGACTTAATTATAAGCAACTCCATTTTAGGCCTGATGTTTTGTTTTCACCTGGGGTTGATAAAAGATGGACTTTTATTTTTCTCACTTTAAAAAAGCCTGGGGGTGGTGGTAAGGTGGCCAGTGACCCTTGGTTCCTCCAGCTCATGGTTCTTTTCAATCTTAGCTGTGTTCAATCTCGTGTTCCAAGGTAGCTCCTAGGACTCCAGCTATTGTAACTAAACTAACATTCGCTCCTTGGTGAGTTGCAGATAGAAATTATACCAGATGGAGTTGTCTCACAAAGTAAATTTATTTGCAGGAAATAAGGAGATCACAGGGAGTAACTCCCAAAGCTATGACTCCCCAAGCAAGGGTGAATGGGTTCCTTTTATTTAGGGTTAGGATGAATATTTAGATAGAGCAGGCTTGTTTTTACCAGTTAGATCCCAAGACCTGACCTTTACTGCCCAACCGCTTGTACTCACTGACCTTTATCTTACATTTTTCCATAAGCTCTTATTTCTCGCTTATGTCTTAACTCAGGCAAATGAAACCCAAAACTACCCCTCAGGTGACAGTGACTGCCCTGACAAGACCACTTGCTGGACCAGACCACCCAGACCGTCTGAGCTAAATCCCTGACTTGTGCTTGCACAGATGGACCATGGATGACCTCTGGAATGACCTACAATCACCTTTACCTCATTATAATACTAAAATCTCTGCCCAAGGAGCCACAGACTCATTTACTAACATAGATGTATAGGTATGTTTCCTTTAAGTGCATGCACAATTTTATGCCTGCTCTACATATGATGACAAGGCTTCCCTATCAAAATATTCATCCTAACCCTCAACAAGAGGAACCCATTCACCCTCTCTCAGGGAGTCATGGCTTTGGAAACCATCCCTATGATATCCTTAATTGCTACAAATAAAATTTTTTTTGTGTGACAACTCACCTGGTGCTGTTTTTGTGACTCACCAAGGAGCAAACTCACATTGGTTCAGTTACATTGTCATCATATGTAGAGGGGGGCAAAAGGTCATGCATGCACCTTAAGGAAACATGCCTGTACATATATTATGTTATGTAAATGAGGCTTGTGTTCCACCTTGGGTGGAGACCTTAGTATTATAATGACATAAAGGCAATTCTTGATCATTCCAGAGGTCACCCCATGGTCCATCTGTGCAGGTGCGAGTTAAGGGTTATGCTCAAACTGGTCTGGGTGGTCTGGGCTGCTAGAGGTCTTGTCAGGCCAATCACTATCACTTGAGGTGTGGTTTCAGTTTCCATTTGCCTGAATTAAGAGATAAGCTGGAAAGAAGAGCTTAAGGAAAGGTTGGTGAGTACAAGCAGGTAGGCAGTGAAGGTCAGGTATTGGGGTCTAGCTGGTGACACTTTCATATCTCTTTTCCAAGCAGCAGGATGGGAAAGGAACAGAGAAGGGCATCCAGTGTCTCTTTAAGGAGACTTCCTGGAAGAGAAGGTACGATTTCCACTTACATAAACCTAGACATAAGGCTACACCAGCTTCAAGTAAGGATGGGGAATGGAGCTCTATCCATGTTTGTTTCTAACTCAGAATGGGAAAATGAATATTGATGACAACCAGCAGCATGTGCCTCTATGCAAATATAGCGGCTGAGATAGAGACGTGTGCTTCCTTAGAAAAAGGAAATCTTAACTTCTAATAAAGACCTGTGTTCTTGACCCCAGTGTTAGAATGCTGCAGGTCATAAGAATCCAGTATTACTGTTACAGGACTTTTTTACTTCGGTGGTGCCCAAGGTTCTTAGTCTTGCCCCTTCTAAGAGTGAAGAGGTAGACCAGACAGAGTGGTGGGCAGCAAAGCAAGGCTTATTAAGTGATAGTAAAGTTTATTGAATGATAGAGGACAAAGGTCCCAAAGAAGGAGGGGACCAGAGAGGTTTGCCACTGGAGTTTCTAAGTCTAGGGGTTTTTATAGGCTTGTTAGTGGTTTGTTTTAATCTGATTAACCCTCCTTGTGCCTGCCATCCAGTCAGATTTTGTCACCTATCTATCATGTGGGGAAAGGTGGAGGGCTCCTTCCAGCATGGTGTAAAATCCTTTTGAGGTGGTTTCCTCTTCAGGCCTGGGTCCCTTGTCCCTGCCTGCCTGCCTTCCAGCTATCCTTCATCATTATCAGGTAACCTCAGGTGAGCATGTTTTTGGTAAGAGGACCCAGAAAATAAAGGAAGGCCTTTAAACCACCACATCATTTATCATATTCATTTACTAGGGAACTATTTATTGAGTATAGGGAAAATCTAGGGGAACCCAGAAGGAGTAATTATATCATACTTCACAGGTAAGATATATTGTTTCTTCTACCTGCAATGTATGGAGATTTATTACAAGAAAAGATAACTATGGGGTTGGGGACATGCTACCTCAAAATATGGTTACCATAGCACATGCAATATCTTGAGCTGAAGGAATTTAGAAAAATGGCAGAATCAAGAAGGTCACTCTGACCTCCCTGCCTTGACCTTCTTTTCTGAAACAAGTCATAAATTTCCCATGTGAAAGGTACCCTCCCTATCAGAGGAGGAAAGACATTACCACCAGAGACAGGGAATGGGCTGGGGGGAAGGGGGGGGCGGGAAATCTGTACAAACAAATCTTTTAAACTTTTATCTTCCTAGTTACTTTTTTCACATTTATTCCCCCTACCACAAGTCCCTTTATGTCATCAACTCTTCACAGATTTATGTTTCTTTGTCTAAAAGGTACAAAAGTTTCCTGCTCTGGTCACTTCTCCAGGTATTTATTCTCTTGTGAAGGCTCCCATGTACATGCAAAAATTCTATAAAATTTGTAGGTGTTTCTCCTATTAATCTTTGTTATTATAATTTTCAAATCTAATCAGGGACCTTAAGAGGGTCAAGGAAAACTTTTTTCTCCTCTACAAAGGCAACAGCTATGCAAGTGCAGAAAAGGGCTATGGCATGGCATATTTGAAGCCTCTGCAGACATAGAGTAGGGTACACCTGCTTAGATGCTGCTCTTTCACCTTCCACAACACAGGCCCTCCTGGATCTGTGACCTCTGTCACCACCTCAGGCTCCTTGTGTCCTTGCACGGAACTTCTCACTGCTTCTGGTGAGAGTGCTCGTTCTGATCCAACTTGGCCAGGCTGTTCCAGGTATGTAACTCAGCTCATGGTAACTGAGAAGGTGTATTCTTCCCAAATCACTACTTCCTCTCCTCTTGTTCTCTGAAACCCCTTCCAGGCAAGGTTAGTTCTCACCAATCCACCAAAACTGGTCTCGTCAGGGCCAACAATGACCTCCATGGTGCTAAATCCAGCAGTCTTTATCCTACTTAATCTTTAGGCTGCACTTGGCCAACCTGACTCCATGCCCCTTGGTCTCCAATATCCACATGGGTGTGGTTCTTTCCCTCATTGCCTTTATATCTCTGCCAAATGTCATTTGACCTGAGCTTCTCTGCCCACCTTCTCCACCTTGGCACTCAGGGCCCTTTCTCCCACTGATTTCCCTTTATGACTGTTATCATCATGGCATAGTATTTGTTTACTGTGTAGGGGAAGAAAGACTTTCCCTCTACTCTCTTAGGTTTAAAAGCTGGGTCTGATAATCGGCAGATTAACAGGAGAAAAGGTATATTAATTTATTAATTTTTAATATTATGTGCACAGGGGCATCACAGGAAAAAAAAAAAGTGAATACCCAAAAAAGTGTTGAGATTTGAGAGCTTGTATACTGTCTTAATATGGGAAGGGGAAAGGGGATATATGGGCCACTTAGGGGAGAGTAATTGATTTAGGGGAAAAGTTAATGGGCCCTTAGAAGGATAGATGGGAAGAGTGATCATTTGTGACAAAATTTGGGTATGGTGTCCACTTCTAGTCTCCTCTCTTGTGATAAGTCAATCTTCCCAAGCTGATGAAAATTCTGAGCAGTGTGTGTGTGTGCAGGGTGGGGGGGATCTATAATAATTGGGTTCCTATTGGGTTCCTTTTGGAAGACCTGTCTTTAGGCACAAAAAGTTAGTTCAGAGGAAGCTTCTCCTTACATTTGCTGTTTTTCAAGTGCCTATAGCTCAAAATAACCAATATATCCAAACAGCATATTTTGGGGTGGCATGTTCTGAACTCCTTCAACTGTCTCCCCCACCAGATGTTGTCTTTCTTGCTCACTGCTCTACCCCTGAACTTGCCAGCACCCAGCAAGTGTCCAAGACCTATTTACTGGCTAGATGGAATCCGCAAGCTGCCACCAAGGGGACCATGGTTATGTCAGGCTCTTCCAGACTCCTGGATTCCTCTCTTCAGTACAACCATGGCATTGCAGTTATCACTGCCAACTTGTTTTAGAGTCTGCTTTTTAGACACCTCACTAAACATAATCATCTAAATGAGCATTATGCTTCTTGAGGAGTCAATTTGGTAAGAAACATGTGCACTAACCCCACCGAAGTAGCCATCATCATAATGTTTGAAATTCCTTCCCACGGATTATTTTAGAACACTGAACACATTTCATAGTGGCAACTATCTAGACTTTTAAGAGCAGAGACAGGAAAATGAAATTTGAAATTATGTCGTTCAATCTGAATAGTTTCTTTCTTTTTTCTTTTCTTGGCTGAAATAATATCTGAACAGAAAGTAATGAGACCAATCATTATATGTGTGTTGTATACACTGGGTCAGCAGTTAATTACACACAAATATGTTGTAAATAGAGGCAGCAACCTTAGAATAGGCCCATGACCTTACCAGAAGACCACCTTGAAGGACTGTCAATATTGTTTACATCTAAAATTAGGTCATGAAATTACAAAAAATCGATTGTTTCATCACTGAACCTAATGTTCATTTTACCATGACCCCCACAAACACATATTATGATTTTCTCAATTTTCCCTAACATTTCTACAAAACTTTACATGATGTGAGTTATTAGAAGAAAATGTTCTCACAATGAGGGGTGACCTTGCCATGAAGGAACAAGCTAATATGTATGTTAGTATGAACAAAGAGATATCAAAAGATAAAAAAAATCAACAATTTCAAAATAGATTCATTATCTTATATACTTGATCTTTATCTCTATATTCTATCCTTACCTATCTCCAGTGCTGCACACTTTTTTAAACATCACATTAGAAAAAAAACCTGACTTTTTCTGTAGATAATAGAACTATTTAGCTCCATTTTAAATATCATCCATAAAATATCTTTAAAAAGCAATCTTATTAATAATGAAAAGGTCTCAAGTTAATCTGGAAGTCAAAATTAGGTTATTTTATCAGTCTTGTTTTAGAAGATTAATAAAATAGTATCAGAGGAGAAGCTCTCATCACTTGTTCTTTCTCAAGTGTAATGAGAATTGTCCACTAAAGCAAATCATCTTTATCAAATAGGAAAGCCTGGCTAATTTCCCTTTAGGTAACCAACCTGGTAATCAACCAGGTGATTCTCTCAGTGATTCATCTTTGGATTCCAGATCCTTGTGCTATTTTTCCCTAGAGATGAACTGGAAAGGAGTTGTTGTGACATCTGGAATTACTAAAGCATCCTTACCTGTACAAACTGACAGCACATCTGCAGATGGTCCATGAAGTATGATCACAATTTACATTTTGCTACAGTGAAAACAAATGTAGAAAGTCCTCAGCAGGATTTGATGTCTTTCATTTCTGTTACAGTAGGAGGCTTATTTGCTTTTTAAACGATTAATTTCTAAATTGTACTTGAGTCTCTAATACATAATAACTGTATATGTAGATACCTTAAATGGCAATTATAACATTGAAATGTACAAATAAAAGAATATTTGATAAATGACCTGGCAGGTAGTTTAGCAATCAAGGCATCTGATGCCCTTATTTTACAGACAAGACACAAAGGCCTGAGGAAGTCTGATGTCCAGCTGTACCACATAAATAATTTATGTCAAGACTAGAATCATACTCTGTTCTCTTGATGCATACACTAACTTGGCTGGTCACTGAAGCAATATGCCAACTTGCACGTTCTTTCACATGGGAAGACTTTTTAGGTAAAAATAAGTTTTACTTTAAAAGTTGGGGGGCACCTGGGGGATTCAGTCTTTAAGTGTCTGCCTTCGGCTCAGGTCATGATCCCAGGGTCCTGGGATAGAGCCCCAAAATGGGCTCCCTGCTCCGCGGGAAGCCGCTTTTCCCTCTCCCACTCCCCCTGCTTGTGTTCCCTCTCTTGCTGTGTCTCTGTCAAATAAATAAAATATAAATAAATAAATAAATAAATAAATAAATAAAACAGTTGGTAAATTCCGGGGTGCCTGGGTGCCTCAGTTGGTTAAGCATCTGTCTTCGGTTCAGGTCATGATCTCTGCTCAGTGGCGAGTCTGCTTCTCCTTCTCCTTCTGCTGCTCCCCCTGCTTGTGCTCTTTCTCTCTGTCAGGTAAATAAATAAAATCTTTTTTTTACAGTTGGTAAATTCCTTTATGTGAAATAATCTGGGCAGTGATTTTTTCCTGTCAAATCATGGCAAAATCTATCTTATGTTATTATTTCAGCTAAAGGAAAAGAAAAAATGAGATCTGTGCTTTAAACCATTTTTAGATGGTGATATCAATCATTACTTTCTGAAAAATATTATAAACCTCTGGTCTGTGCCATCAGATTGACTTAATTTTGGAAATTAGTAAAAATACTGGAAGTAAATACTTGGCTTTATTCTTTTTTTTTTTAACTTTATTTATTTATTTGGTGGGGGGGCAGGAGCAAGCAGGGGGAGTAGCAGGCAGAGGGAGAACCAGGCTCCTTGCTCAGTGGGGAGCCTGATGTGGGATTTGATCCCAGGATGCTGGGATCATGACCTGAGCCCAAGGCAGATGCTTAACCACCTGAACCACCCAGGCGTCCCAACATTATTCTTATTTTTCCAATCTACTCTTTGCTGTCTTATCTTTATTATGGAAGTATTTATGTTAGAGTGTACTGAAAGAACATTGAAACCTCATTATTTTCAAGTTATATCATTCAGGTCTATCTACTCAGTGGATAAAATGATGAAGTAAGAGTTGGTGGCCATCCCAAACTCTGTGTTAGTAACACCAAATCATTTAACCAACGATTTCCTTGACATTTCTATTTGTTAGTTGAGAATTAATTAATTAATTCACTTATTCAACTGATTTGTTCATTGCTTCATTCATTTATTTTGTTTATCATTTCAGTGTTGAAGTGATGTGTCAAGTACTGGTGATTAAGAAGAATTGCACAAAATAAGATCCTTAACCACAGAACAGAGTTTCTTATAATTGACATACATATAAACAGACAGAATACAGACTAACACATATGGTTAGACAAGCCACAGGATGTTGAAAATAGAGTATTAAAGGTGGTTGTGTTACAGGATTTTTTTCTCTTCCATGCCAATGGTTCTTGGTCACATCCCTTTGAAGAATGAAGAGGTAGACCAGACAGAGTGGTGGGCAGCAAAGTAAGGCTTATTAAGCAATAGCAAAGTGATATGTTTCCTCCTGAAGAGGGGCACCTGAGTGGCTCAGTTGTTTCAGCATCTGCCTTCAGCTCAGGTCATGATCTCAGGGTCCTGGGGTCAAGCCCCACGTCGGGCTCCCTGCTCAGTGGGAAGTGTGCTTCTCCCACTCCCCCTACTCATTCTCTTTCTCTCTCGCTCTCTCTCACTTTCTCTCAAGTAAATAAATAAAATCTTAAAAAACAAAAACAAACAAAACAAAGCTCCAGAGGAGGGAGGGGACCCGAGAGAGTTGCCACTGGAGTTTCTAAGTCTAGGGGTTTTTACAGGCTTGTTAGTGGTTTGTTTTAATCTGATTAACCCTACCTGCACCTGCCATCCAATCAGGTTTTTGTCATCTATCTATCACATGGGAAAGGGTGGAGGGCTCCTTCCAGGGTGGTGTAAAATCCTTTTGAGGTGGTTTCCTCTTCAGACAGGGGCCCTTGTCCCTGCCTGCCTGCCTTCCAACCATCCTTCATCAGTTGTGAAGGCCTCAAAGGGATTCCCAGGTGAAGAAAGTTTGGCCAGACATTAACTGTAGGAATTGGATCTACAGTGGTATAGTATTATATATAAGTGATGTAGGAAAGACGACGTTAGGGCTTGAAGCCAACGGCCAAGAAAGAATTCTTGAGATGTCTTTGGTGCAAAATGGTGGTTTATTAAAGCATGGGGACAGGACCCATGGGTGGAAAGAGCTGCTGCACGGGGATTGCGAGGGGTGGCTGATTATATACTATGGGGTTGGGGGAGGTAACAAAAAAGGGAGGTTTCAAAAGAACTTTCATATGCTATAAAGGACCTACAAAATACCTGAGGCCTTGCCATTGTCAAGTTAAGGTTGTTTTTCCCTCTCTAGCAAGGCATTAACATTAAGATAGTTGGGAGATTCCCGGAAGAATGTCACACATGATCCACTCAGGAGTGGGGCATGGGGGGAGGTTGCAGGGTGTCAGCTTATGCTTTGTCTTCAGCCAGCCTTCTGCTCCCTCATCATAAGGAACAGGAAGACATTCTTATATGAGGTAAATTAGGCTTTGGTAGCACAATGGCAATGGGTGACATGGGATAAAAATGTGACAACTGACTGGCTTTGTTTGCCAAAATAAGGAGACAGAAGTTTAAGTAGAATAGTCTTTGGAAGATAATCTCTTAAATACTCTTTGATCTCCAACTGAAAATTTTTCTATAAATGCAAAATATTTCCATTTTAATACAGAACATTATCTAAAATCTACATAAAAAAACAAGTCAAACAGCAAGTGTTTAATAAACTAACATGACAATAATTGATATTCTAAATATTGCACTGGTACACTAGCATGATCCTTGTGAATCTGAACCAGCCGAATCTCAAAGGATACATTTCTTTCATCATTTTAATTTTTTTGCTAACCAATGTTTCCTTTTTATTCTTATTGATCAGTTAATCCCTTGTTAATGGGAACATCAAATTAAGCATATCGCCATTCTTAAATTATGAATGATAAATAATTTACCATATTTTACTATAAAAGAATATTATGAAGGACATTTTTAAGTTTCTCTGAGATATTTTTAGATCTCTTTTTACTTATGAATGTGGGAAGCAAAGGCAGAAGAAAAGCTTTACGTTTCCTTACTACCTACAGCCCATTGACAAGTCCTTGTAACAGGCAGAGTAACATTCCTCTAGGGACTCAGTGGCCTCAATGTTAATACTTTGCTAAGGGCAAAAGGCAATCTTAGCCAAAGCCCCAGGACCCTGTAACATACAAAAATTCCTCAAACTTCCTTTATCTCTAAACCCCCCAAGATACGTGTTGGCATTCATCCCCCAATCATATGGCCCACCGATATACATCTGAAGGGTCTCATGACTGAGTTTTTACTAAACAGTAATAAATGACCTTTCCTAACAATAGCTAGCCCCTCAGGATCCTGGAAACCTTGTTTCCAAAATACCTGGGAGGCTTACACTATCTCTAACCCCCTCCCAACTTGAGAGTATATAATGGGCCACTCCTCCTGACCCCAGTGCACCTCTTTCTGCCCATGGTTCCTGTCCTGGTGGTTTAATAAAACCACCTTTTTGCACCAAAGACATCTCCAAGTTTTTTCTTGGCCATCAGCTTTGAATCCTAACATCTTTTCCTACATCACTGCACTTGAAGGAAAATATATGGAATAATCAATGACTATAGAAGCCGGAGCTATAAATAACAGCTGATAAGGATTCCTCCACAATAAGTCTCCAAAATGAAGTCTCACTGAAGTTAGCTGTCATTTTTTAAAAATATTTTATTTATTTATTTGAAAGAGAGAGAATGAGAGATAGAATGAGAGGGGAGAGGGTCAGAGGGAGAAGCAGACTCCCGGCTGAGCAGGGAGCCTGATGTGGGACTGGATCCTAGGATTCTAGTATCATGACCTGAGCTGAAGGCAGTTGCTTAACCAACTGAGCCACCTAGGTGCCCCAAAGCTAGCTGTCATTTTTAATGAGCTGCAGATTATTACTGGCAAAAAGGAACAATTTAAAAATACTTGTTAGAGCTGTTGAGATATGAAAAATAAAACCCAAACTGTGCTGAATATGGTTATTTTCTTCATGTGTCTGAGGTGAACCAGAGGTTAGCATTAACCTACCATCTGAGGACCTAAGCAAGCAGCATAGCAGGGGCTGACCTGGAGACTTCTGTGATGAGGCTGAAGGGGAGCAGAATATTGCCACGTAAAATATGCCTCTGGCATAAGGATTATTTAGTGGTGATTATTTTGAGAAATAGCCGAGGTGGGACAAGCTCTGAAAACAGAAAAGTTACTCTTTTGTTAGAGAAATTTACATTTATAAAGAAAATCTCCATTTGCAAGGGTGTCTCCCTCTCTGTACCAGGAAGAGGAGGATGACTCAGTGGAGCAGGTTTGGATTTAAAACTGCATAACAAACCTTATCCTTGTTTACCTTGATCTTCTTGGTCTCCTTCCCATAACTGGCCTCATTCCTTTCTTTCTTTCAGTAGCTGAAGAGGGTGGCTTTAACCAGCTCAGGGAGTGCCCTGAGGGAGGGACACCTCATTACTGATGCACTGGGACTTCTGTCTCCCTACTTGGTTCTGCTGACACTGCCTGGCTGGGAGGGGCTCCTCGTTAGTGTTCTCCATATGTCCTCCAGTGACAAGATGAGGAATAATGAGGGTCCTTACTGGTGCTGGAAGTCACAACTTTCCTCTGGGCTTTCTTGGACCCTTGTGGGGAGGGAGGAAGAGATGGGGCTCCTTGGAGTCACCAGGTGAGGATGGAAGTCCAGGTTCCCAACTTGGCATTTTCTAACACAGTCCTGGCAGGAGTCGATGGTCATTATGTCTGAGTGAGGTGGTAATAGGCTTTCCCTTGAGCCTTTAATTTTGGGGAGGGAGGGAGGGCTGTAATATTTTTCCATGGGTAGTTATTTTCTGCAAGTTTTCTGTCTTTTTAGGCTGCTCCTTTCCTGGTCCTTTAGCTAGGGAAAGCAGAGCTTTTTTGAAGCTTATTATCTTGCCCATCGATTTTCCAGTTTTCTTGCTTCTCTAGCACACTCCTGATATATATGAGGAAAAAGAAAATAAGGACATTAATTGCAGTGTGGGTCCTTGAGTCTCAAAAGCTTAGATGGTCTTGCTTTTTCCCACTTTTCAGAATCACCTTATGTTTTTACTGTATATAATGTCCAGGCATTTAAGCTGCACTCCATGGAATGTTTCAATTTTCCATCTAGTACTATTTCCCTTCTATTTGAAGAATTTCCTTTAGCACCATTTTTTAGAGCAGGTCTTCTGACTACGAATGCTCTGTTTCCCTTCATCTGAGAATGTCTCTTTCCTGAAGGATATTTTTAGTTAATATAGGATTCTGAGTTAATTCCTTTCTTTCAGCACTTTAAGAATATTGTGCCACTTCCTTTTGGCCTTTATAATTTCTGATGAGAATTCTATAGTTATTTGTTGTTCCTCTGTAGATAACACATTATTTTTTCTGTGTCTGTTTACACAAGTTTTCTTTTGTCTTAAGATTTCAGCAGTTTAATTATGATGTATCTAGGTGTGGATTTCCCTGGGCTTATTCTCACTGGAATTCACTTCGCCTCCTGAATCTAGTTTCATGCTTTTGCCAATCTTGTAAAGTTTTCATCATTATTTCTTCAAAAAAAAATTAATTTTTTGGCTTGTACTCTTTCTCATCTCCTTCAGGGACCCTGAAGACATGACCATTGAATCTTGTATTGTTATTTCACAGGTCTCTAAGACTCTTCATTTTTTTCCCCAATCTTTTTTCTCTCTCTATGTTGATATTGCATAATTTTCCCAATTCCAGTGTCATCACATTGTTGGCATATTTTAATTGTTTTTTCCCATCTTGTAGAGGTCATTTTTAGGCAACTAACTTGAGCAATGGAAGCCTGAGAAAGGTAGAAGGGCCCACAGTGACCCCCCAAACCCCTGGCTGGATACAAACAGGACCATTAAGTGACCCACCTCAAAATATCCATAATTTCTAGCTGACCAATGGGTTACTTACACCAGGACACAGGTACTGAAAAAGGGAAATTCCATATGTTCCTATATCTCTTCACCCTCCCCCTTAACTACAGCCCCACTACCACTGCCTCATGGTACAGTCTCTCCCTTGCTGTCCTGCACACTTCTTCTTTCCAGTGTATTCAACAAACTCCTATCTCCTTTGTTCTGCTTTGGGTGAATTCTTTCACGGCCTCTACCCAATTGGGTCACCCCACATTTGGTGGCCCCCATCTGATTGGGAGACCCCACATTTCGTGGCCCGTATGAAGAGTCTTTGCTGGCTGGGATTCTCCGGGAATTTCTTGAGACTTTCCCTGGGTGGACCCACTCTAGTACTCCTTGGGGAACCTATGACTTCCAGCTGAGGTTACTCCTTGGTGAGGATTGGAAGCTCCAGGGGGAACCAGCCTGACCACCCTTGCCTGAATGAGTGAGGGATTTCCTCTTTTGCCCTTTGGAAGGATCCTTTCCTCCCTCTCCTTTCTCTCTTCAGCCCTTTGGCAACCTAATCCTAGTACTCCTCTGATAACTGAAGATCTCTGGCCAGGGCAGCTCCCTGGTGTGGTCTGAGAATGAACAGGCTGGACTGTCTGTGCCTGTGAGGGTGAAGAACCCCTTTTTCCTCCTCATTCTGTCCTCCTGTTGTTCCCAACCTGCAGTGCCATTAGCAGTGGCAGCTTGCCCAGGGTGAATCACACTTTATGGACTATGGACTCAGTTGGAACCCTTTCCTGCCACTGGTAGACTCCCAGGTGCCTTACTTATTTCTGCTCCTTCCCCCTCATTCCTTTGTTCCCATGGGTTTAGCCACCACCTTGATCTATGGGCAAACAGGATCCTATGCATCTGAGCATCTGAGTGCTGAGTCCTCCCCCTCTTCTTTCTCACCCAGTTTGGCCACCCAGTGTCTGGCTTTTCCTATTGCAAGGGATGCCCCAACAGGAAGTGCCACAGCTATTTGCCATGACCCTCTTTTGGTGGGACACCCCAGTAGAGTCAGTCACCCTGTATAAGGTCTGGTCATTTTTCAGATCAGTGGGATGCCCCTGACTGAAATCATGATCACAGGTTGGAGCTCCATTCTCTTTGGCAAGATACCCCTTTGGGAATCAGAGGCTGATATTTCCCACTATGGGATAAACCCTCTCTATTCCTCTGGACTCACACTTGGGCTGGATTCTTAAAGATTGGAACTCCTCCAACTGATCAGAGGTCTCATATGTGCAAGTTTTCATGGCATTCTCCCAAAACTCTGACCTCCACAAAACTGTGGAAAGTGTCTTACTCGGTTACATGGCCATCTAACCCTGTGGATAGCTATCAAACCTTAAACATTGAAGTTTTGCTAAGTTAAATGATAAGTTGGATTGAATCCATTTTATATCTAAGTTTTTTTCCAAATAAAATAAAAATACTGAAACATAAATTTCTAAACATAAAGTTTATCTGCTTTTGGCTTCTTATTGAAGGGAAACTAAAGATACTTGGGTGTGTTGGAAAACATTGTGCTTAATTGATTCATGAATTTGCCATCTAAGAATTCTGGTGGAACAGACAGTTCATAATTGTTTACTACTTAGTTTTCACTGGAGACTAAAGTTTCTAAGAGTTAAAATTCTGCTAAGTATAATTAAGACTGATAGAAATAAGGGAAGCAACTCTATATGTAGGAAACTAGGAGATATATGAGAAAGATATAAGGAATGAGAATACATTTTGTTGAGGTAAAAGAAAGTAATTCTGCCCTAAAATAAAACTGTTATTTGTACAGAAAAGGCTTGGGACAAAATCTGAATGCAAAATAAAGTTGTAGAAGGCTTGTGAAGGGAAATCTTTGGAAAAAAATTATGTGTGGTCAAGATGGACTAAAATGGAGATGCATGGATTTTAAAAGAATACTGGTATGAGATTTACTCTGTTAAAAAGACAAAGTTTTCTTGGATTGTTGGTCTGCCCTTGATAAGAAAATGTAAACAAAGGTTTTTTTCCTTCTTTTGTCTGCCCAGAAAACCAAAGTTCTTATGTTTTGACTTTATCAGGTCTCTGATAGTCCATAATCCTATTTAAGGATGTGCTTTATAATGGTCTGAGGTTTTTAACAAAGTTCCTGAAATTTAAATTGTAAATGAAGTCTTTTTGACTAATTAGGTCTTTTTATTTGGTATGTTACGTTGCTGGGAAGCTCTGTTCAACAAATTATATTATGCCTTAGGTTATGTTGTTTGGGTAAATTCTATCTACTATTCTAGAGATTATATGCAATTCCTAAAGTTTTAATATGTTTTGGTATAAGGCCATCACTTGATATTCTGATTACTGAAGTGTTATGTGTCACAAAAATAACTGGATTTCCTTGTCAGCTATATTATAATGTACTCTCATATCAGATCTTTAGGCATGTCCATTTTTGAGTCTTTTGTCATTTATAGTTATTGTTCTTCTCTTACAAAATGTGTTTCATCTTTGAGGAGATTCATTAAAAAAAAAAGACTTTTGACAAACACAGGTTTTTGATATCCTTAAAATCACAAAACTGAAATAGATAAGAATTTCCAGAACTAACTAAAAAAAAGCTGCATTCAAACTGAACAAGAATTAGTTACATGGAACTAAATTGAGGAAGATGATTATAATTTTTATAACTTTTGTTTGAAACATTGCTGGTTCTCTAATGTTTGTTCTTTCAGATTAAGGAAATTTTCTAAAGATATCCATGATATACAGAAATATGATAAAATATTCCTTTGTGAACAAATTGAAGCATTTAACTTTATATCTACCTGAACACTCCAGGGTTCAGCAAAGTCTCAGTGAGTATTCTTATTCTCATGGCAGTTATAGTTATTTGCATAAATTCAATAAAAATCTCTTTTCCTGTTGTTATGGAACCTGGACTGGATTGCCCGACGGAAGAAACAAGGGGCACCCGGAGATCTTGGAGGATAGGAGGTATATTTAATGCCAGGGGGCTCAGAAGAGAGTGATATCCAATGGTCTGAGCCCTGAGCACAAAGGGGGCAATTTATACACCTCTACTTCTGCATACTTGGCACTTTTGGCGCGTGCACGAAGCGGGGCAGGAAGAAGAACCCGGAAGAGCCCCGGGCAAGGACTGGGACTCTCGCTGGCTTGGTCAGCCATCTTAGGACACAGATTTTCCTTATCACTGTAACAGGACATCATTGGAAACATTATTTACCAAGGCTTTGACTGGTATGTCATATTCGAGAGAGACATGCATAAATTCAGATATGAGCAGACAACTTTAAGGAACTGAAGTTGAGGGGCACCTGGGTGGCTCAGTTGGTTAAGCAACTGCCTTCAGCTCAGGTCATGATCCTGGAGTCCTGGGATTGAGTCCCGCATTGGGCTCCCTGCTCAGCAGGGAGTCTGCTTCTCTCTCTGATCCTCCCCCTTCTCATGTGCTCTCTCTCTCTCATTCTCTCTCTCTCAAATAAATAAATAAAATCTTAAAAAAATAAAAAAAAAGGAACTAAAGTTGACTTTATGGAACCTATGGAGCCCCTTGGAAATGTTGGCTTGATACCTTGCTTACAGAGTTCCCAACAGCCTTGCCAGGTGAGAAAAAGAACATCACTTCTTGGCAGGTGCAGGGACCTTAGGATTTTGGGGGACCTTGAGAAGAGGAATACACCCAAATCTACAGGTGTTGCAGGCATGTCTGATGGCAAGTATTTGGCTTGGCTTCTGGCCTTGAGAGTCTACTAAAAGCTAAATCCAGAGATTTCTTATAAAAAGTTCAACAAAGCAGATTTTAAAGCCTCTATATGATCAGTCCCTATTCTTGCTGAGCTTATGTAAATAGACCAAGTTTGTTAAAATTAGAAAAAAATGAAGATGGTTATAGAAAGACAATATGTTCCAATAACACCTTTGTAGATATTAGATTTTAATACTATTTGATGAAAGAACAGAAAGCAAGCTGAGGACAAAGCAGAAGCTGACACCCTGCAACTTCTCCTCAACCCCCATTCCTGGGTGGGACATGTGTGACATTCTTCCAGGAATCTCCCAACTGTCTTAATGTCAATGCCTTGCTAGAGGGAAAAATGATCTTAACTTGACAATGGCAAGGCCTCAGGTATCTTGTAGGTCCTTTTTAGCATATGAAAGTTTTTTTGAAACCTCCCTTTTTTGTTACCTCCCCCAACCCCATAGTATATAATCAGCCGCCCGTCACAACCCCCATGCAGTGGCTCTTTCTGCCCATGCGTCCTGTCCCTGTGCTTTAATAAGCCACCATTTTGCACCAAAGACTTCTCAAGAATTCTTTCTTGGTTGTCAGCCCCAGACTCCACTCCACTGAACCTCACCTATATTCCAAAATCACATCACTGTTTATCATAAACTAGATTACACTCTAAATTCTTTGTGGCTTTCCAAACTAAGGTTTCCAATCTTCTTCCATTCTCTTAAAGTCATTGAAAGCTAAAACTGTTTTTTCCCCTAAAGCCTTGAAAACTGATGCTGGACACCTTGAGGTCAGCTTCAGAGAAACTGCTACAAAACTCATGTATAGACAAATCTTTGTGCCTATGGCTTTAAGGGCCATTCAAAAAGATCACTAGATCCTTTGAATTACAGAGACATTTGAATTACAAACCAGAAAATCCCATCTGATTCCTGTTGCTTGTTCCCACTCCATCTGAGGATGCTTTAAGCCTGACATCTAAAAATCTTCTCACTGGTTGGTGGCACTCAAGACTCAAGACACTGAGTTTGTAATTTGCTCCAACCATTAACTTATATTTTTCTTTTGTTTCCATAAAGGTTCCTCTTATTAAGTACATGATTGCTTGCTAAACAAAACAGGGTATATGATGGCTAACATCACCTGCTACAAAATTAAGGCCTTAAATGACTCTCAAAATGGCATTACATTATTAAACATTGAAATAAATGCATAAAGCAGCCTTACAAAATAGAATGGCATTAGATGTCTTGATAGCAGCATAAGGAGGAACATGTGCCATTATTAAAACAGAATATTGTGGGACACCTGTGTGGCTCAGTCGGTTAAGTGTCTGCCTTTGGCTCAGGTCATGATCCCAGGGTCCTGGGATTGAGTCTCTCATTGGCAGGGAGCCTGCTTCTCCCTCTCCCACTCCCCCTGCTTGTGTGTGTTCTCTCTCTGACAAATAAATAAAATCTTAAAAAAAAAAAAATTACAAAACATTCTGTTGTGTATATGTTCCAGATTCCACAAAAATACAACATATATTGCTAAAAGATTACTCAAATTGGTGTTTCAAACTATCTTTCTCTCTCCTTTAGTGATTGGTGAAACTCCTAGTCTGGAGAAAAATTTTGGTCAACTATCAAAGGCTTTTTATTGGACTTTTTTTCCCCCACAATAATATTAACATTATTTTGTGTCTTTTCCAGTGTCTCCCTGTCTGGTGTCAAGACTCCCTCACTGCCATAACTTCAACCCGATGGATGATCCTCTCTGCTCAAGGAAACTCCCGTATGTTATCAATTCTGGACACAGCTGCCTCAGCCTTCCATAACTCCTATTAAATTCTCAACAGACCAATGTTGACTCATAGGTAGGGACATCTCTACTCTCATCATTCATCATGAAGCAGCTACTAAAGACCTCCATTTAAAGTGCCAAAGATTTGTCATTGTAGATCTGTCAGGGGGGGAATTTAGAGACCACTTTTAGGCAATCTACTTGAATAATGGAGTAAGGTAGAAGGGCCCACAATGACCCCAGCCCCCTGGCTGAATACAAACAGACCCATTATGAAACAGCAGAGGGAGGTTCTTGGAATTGAATGAATCTGTCAGACAAAGGAGAGTAAGTAAAGAGAATTTTATTAAGTGAGGATACAGAAAAAGCTCTCAGGAGTGAGAGGGGGTCCCAACAGCGTTGCTACTGGGGGCTTTTAGGGTTGGTCTTTTATGGAAAGCCAACCAGGGAACTTAAATCTTTTTAACATCTCTATTGATAGCACCATTGAGTAAGGACTAGAGATAATACCTTTAATGGCTTACTATTTTTTAGGGTCTGATAATTCTTTTTCAGTCAAAAGTAGCTGTTATAACAAGACCCCACCTCTGACACCTAGGACAGGATGGTCTGGTTTATTCCCTTATCTCTGCTTTCCTTACATCTCCATATTTTTGGGATTTTTGTGAGCCTGATCCCATAGCCCCCTACCTAGCCTCACCTGTCCCTTGGACTCAGTTAGGTGACCCACCTCAAAATATCTATAAGCCCTAGCTGACCAATGGGTTACTTACACCAGGAAACAGGTACAAAAAAGGAAAATTCCATATGTTCCCATACCTCCTCACCTTCCCTTTTTAACTACAGCCTGCCCCCCCCCCACTGCCTTGTGGCAGACAGTCTCTCCCTTGCTGTCCTGCCCACTGCTCCTTTCCAGTGTATTCAATAAACTTCTATCTCCTTTGTTCTGCCTTAGGTGAATTCTTTCACCACCTGCACTCTGGCTTCCACCCAATAGAGTCACCCCATTTTTGGTGGTCCCCCATCTGATCAGGACACCGCACACATCTGAGTTGAGATTTTCATGGCTCTTGATATATCAAGTGACTTCTGTTTGTATCCTGGACATTTAGAGATTTAAATAATGAAATTCTGAGTCTTATTTTTGTTTTTTATTTTGCCTTTGGTGGGCTTTTCCAGTGTCAGTTCAGTTTTCAAAGCTTTTGCAGTGCTTTTCAGGTCTGTCCTGCATGTACAATATCTTGTGGTCAGTCTGGGACCTGGGTAGAGGTTCTTGAAGTCTCTGGTATACCAATTACCATTGGATTTGTGCACACCCAAGTCTTGGGTGCCCCGGAGAATCCAAAATAATTTTATGTGGCAATTTTCCTGAGCTCTTCCATCTCCATTATCTAAACTCTCTGTTTTGATCCTTTGGCCAAAAACTACCCATTTCCTTGGTTATGACACTTTCGAGGCCAAGTGGCAGGAAGACAGAAAGACAAAAATCTTCAGGATCCCACCCTACTGGTACCACATTTTTACCCAGTGAAAGGTCCTGTTCCACCACAGTTTTGGTCCTGGAAGGTATTGTACCTCTCCTTAACATCACCACTGGTACATTGACAACCTACTATGGGACCATTTAGACACTGGGATATGTGAGAATGAAGAAAAAGAGAGAGAACCCCCCCATTCCCCCCCCATGGATTGCTCTCATTGTCTCTGAGTTTTAGGGGTCCCTTTTCTGCCCCTTCAGCCAAAATTAGAGGATTTCTTCTGTATCTCACTGTATCTATACCATAGTGTTTACTTCCAAGTTTTGGCCTGGTACAGAGTTCAAGCTAGGGATACCAGAGCCAAAAATTATTAAGCTTACTGTTTTTCATAACAGTAGTTCAGATTCTTGTGTTCTTCCTGGATCTGCTGACTTGTGTTTATTTTCTAGAGTTGTCAAATAGTTGTCCTTATATTCTCACCAGGTTTCATATCTGAGTTTGGAGGAAATAAAGGGAGCTGTGTTTTCTCCATCTCTAGAAACCAGAGGATGTATTTATATTTAAAGAAGACAATGGGAGGGGGAGCACCTGGGTAGCTCAGCCTTGGTTAAGCATCTGCCTTTGCTCAGGTCATGATCTCAGGGTCCTGGGATGGGGCCCCCAAGTTAGGCTCCCTGCTCTGCTTTTCCCTCTCTGGCTGCCTCTCCACCCCCTTCCCTGATGGTACTCTCTCTCTCTCTTTCTCTCAAATAAAATCTTTTTTTAAAAAAAGTAAAGAAGACAAAGAGAAATGGAAAAGAAGAAATTTAGCAGTTTTATGATCAATTTATCAATGTAAGCTCACCTCATAATTTGCCGGAGTCCAGCTCCAGCCGGGGTGGGTCTCTAGTAGGAAAGGACGGCGTCGGCAAATGAGGAGACACAGACACAGGGTCAGGTTGCAAGCATCTCCTCCTGACAGCCTTGGAGGAACTTTATTTATATGTTAGGATTTTTTGTTTTTCCATACTTTCGTAACATGTGATTATGTTTTTTCACAATTGATTGAGATAATCTTAGATCATTTTTTTGATTACAGACAATAATAAAATTCTTTTATTTTTCCTTTGTAATGATTAACATGACCTTTATTGATTTCCGCTTATTGACTTTCGCTAAAACTAAAAAACAATACACAAAGAGAAAGGTGCTAGACAGAGAGTGACCGTCTTGCTATTTTGTTCTATAGCGCAGGAAATATAGTGAACTGTGGAACCGCCTGAGCTGTTCCTTTCTTAGAATCTTGCCGCTTCTGAGGCACCTGGGGGGCCTTGTGGAATTAGATTCATTATGATTGCTTAGATAGGCGTAACTAAGATGCATAGTCACTTTATCACGAAAACCCAGAAATATTCCCACAATTATAAAGATTGCCATAAACAAAATGAAAGAGAATAGCAGGAGCCAGCTGTGGAGTCTCCTGTTTTCAGGATCGTCCCCCATACTTGGACTTTGTCAAACAGCATGAGTCGCTTGGCTCGCGCCAATAATTGACAACCTGAGTGGGTTTCCTGAGCACATTGAACAATGAGAAATAAGAATTTGGCAATTTTATGGTTGGCTAATCAGGTCACTATTCCTGTAAATTGTAAAAGTTCTCCCTACATGAGGGCAGTGTTTGCTCTGATACAAAGTGAATGATGCCTCTAGTAAAACATGGCTCCTTTTCAATTCCCACATGAATGCATAGATCTCAAGGATCTAGAGGACATATATCCATAATTCACAGCTGGACTTGGTATGTTGTATTTGATTTTCTTTAATATGTTCAGAGCGTATCTTCCCATAGAGAAAATTCAGGGTGATTAACACTATTTTCATTGCTCTTGTTCCCTTACATTTACTTTCTTTATTGATATTAAGTAAGCTAGTAGCCTGCAAAAGAATATAAACTAAGTTAAAAATACATATAAATTAAGTTGCTGAGTGTTATGGTTGAATTTTCTTCTCCGCTCCTCCCACCAAATTCATATGTTGAAGTTTTAAGCCCCATTGCCTCAGAATGTTATCTTATTTGGAAAAAAAGATTGTTGCAGATGCAATTGGTTAAGATGAGGTCATACTGGACTAGGGTGGGCCCCTAATATAATATGACTGGTGTCCTTATAAAATGGGAAAATTTGGATACAGACAGCAAACAGAGAATACCATGTGAAATGAAGGCTGAGATTGGGGTAATGCTTCTAGATTGCATAACTTTAAGACAATACATTTTTGTTTTTTAAGCCAGTTAGTAATGCTTTTTTTTTTTTTTTTTTACAGCAGTCCTAGCAAACTAATACACTGAGAAATGTAACAACTGAAGAAATAAATTTTTTCTATTCAAACAACTTTTTTTTTTTTTTTGGTCAGTGAAAAATACCTTTTGGGGATTGTGCTAAACCCCATAAAAAATAATAACAGTAAAGATTTAAAAATGTAGGTTTTCTATCTTAAAAGTAGATGTGTGTGGGGGGAGGCATAAGTGTAGCTAGTAGAAAAATTCTAAGGTTTTCAGTGCTTCACTGTGAGAAAAATAAAATAAAAAGTTGGTTTTACTCACATAATATCAGCCTATATAAAAGGAATGCTGGCAGGGCATGATTGGCTCTGCAAATAATTACACCCTAAGTGGAGAGGAACCACAGCTGGAGCTGTAAAAGACTCAAATTACACAGGGAATATGGCACAAGAGTTTACAAATATCGAGAGTGTGTGTGTGTGTGTAGGGTTGAAGAGATCTTAACAGTTTTGGCAGATAGATGTCAGAATCAGTGGCCCGGATGGTTGAGATAAAGGCTTTATTCAGTAGCATTAAAAACATTTTGGTCATGCTGCTGGCTTTTATAAATCTTACTTTATTAAAAGGTATCTTAGAAAATTCTGATGAAAACAAAATATAGTCCACAATAGTGCTATGAGCGGCATAGGGAAACCTCTCCCCTGGAGAGACATATATTATGTTGGTAAAATTAGCAAAGATAATCATTCAGTCTTTGGGGATTGGTCAAAGGGCCTACAACAAATTGGAGAACCATTTACTCAATAAAATCTATGGAGACTCAGCAAGAACAGTGAGTGGCTATGACACATGATCTAGTGACTGTACTCATTCCCCTCAGCTCTGTCTTGTGGGACAACTGCTCCAATGGCCTCAGCAGCTGAATAGCAGCTCTAGCCACCCAGCTCCCCGGGGTAGGTGGTTTGACAGTATTGAACATTAACAAATACGATGTTTCACAGCTCAATGCTAAGAAAGGTCTGTATCAAGTAAGTACCAGCATCTGGGTGGTCCCAGTTTCCCCACTCTCAACTCCTGCTATGAAGGGAGGATCTGGGAGGGGCAACTGGTGAAGAACAGAGTCCCCTTTTCCGTCAAAGCTCTGTGTTACAGGAGAGCTGGTCCAGTGGGCTTGGAAGTTGAGTGGAAGCTCCCATCTCCCCCAGCTTCCTAAGGCAGATCTATTCCAGGTTGGTTCAGCAGCCAGTGAACATTGGTCCATCCCATCTTCTCTGCTCAGGCTGCAGAATATCCATACTGGGTGGTTTGGCAGAAGTTAGGTTAGAACACCTGTTCCCCTCTCCCTCTCCACTTCACCTCCCACCATACACAAGTCTTAATATATACAGAGGATCTATATGAGATAGCCAGTAAAGAGCAAAACCCCTCCCCCACCAGGCTTTGTACTATAATGCAAAGATCTTCATCAGAGGAGAGTGGGAGCAAGCCTCAAAGATTGGTAATTCTCCACTCCTTCTAAGGGGCTCAGGTTCGATTGGATCAGACTGTGGAGCAATTTGTGCTCCAGGACAATGTCAAAAGCAATACAATAATTAGCTAGCAATTAGTGAAAACTAACAGCTGGGTGTGATAACAGTAGATCCAGACCAGCCAGATGCTCAATGAGGAGACAAAAGTAAGAAAGTCAAAAGAGCACAGATAAAATTATAGTCATCCCTGGTGGGCAGGAAAACTGTGTGAATACCTAAGTCTACAACCTGTGAGGAGTAACATCAGAGGCTTCTCACTGTGGGGGAAATAGACTTCACTAATATAGAGAATAAAAGTACAAAAGAAAACATAAACTGAAAAAACATTGGTTATTTGGTAATAAGATCAACAAAACTGACTAACTTTTAGCTAAACTGACAGTAGAAGGTGAGAAGACACAAATTACTAAAATCAGGAATTAAGAGGGGACCCACTATCAACTTTGTGGCTTATAATGACACCAAAAAATTAGATAGCTTAGATAAAATGAACAAACTCTTAGAAAGACACAAACTACTGAAACTAAATCAAGAAAAAATATAAAATTGAATTGTCCAACAATAAATAAAGAGGTAGAATTAATAATTTTGAAACTCCTCAAAAAGTAAAGGTCAGATGATTTCACCCGTGAATTCTATTAAACATTTGAAGAGGAGTGAACACCAATCCTTTACTAACTCTTACAGAAAATAAAATACTGTAACAAAAACAAAACAAAACAAAACAGACCAATACCTCTTGTGTATACAGATGCAAAAATTCTTATCAAAATACTAGCAAACGTAATCCAGCAGTGTAAAAAAAGATTATTCATCATGGCTAGTGAAATATTCCCCAGAAAGGCAAGCATGGTTTAACATCCAAAAGTCAACATACTATGCCATATTAATCAATAAAGAATAAAATACATTATTATTTAAATAGATACTGAAAAAAGATTTAACAAAATTGAACACCCATTCAAGATAAAGTGACTCAAAAATATAGGAATCAAAGGCAATCTCTTCAAGTTTATAAAGGGAATCATCAAAAAGCTTACAGCTGATGTCATAATAGTAAAAGATTGAGTGCTTTTCTCCTAATATTGGGAACAAGACACAGATATCCATTCTTCTTACCTCTATTCAACACTGTAATGGAGGTTCTAATCAGGACAATTAGACAAGCAAAAGAAATAAATGGCACCCAGAATGAAAAGGAAGAAATAAAGCTATAATTTTTAACAGATTATATGATCTTGTATAGAGAAAATCCCAATAAACACATAAGCTAATCCTAAAATTCATGTGGAAATGCAAAGGATGCAGAATAGGCAAAACATCTTTAAAAAACGGCTAAAGTAGGTGGACTCACACTTCCCAATTTCAAAATTTAATACACAGGCACAGTAATCAAGACAGTGTGGTACTGGCTCAAAGGTAGACATATAAATCAAGTAAATATAATTGAGAATACAAAAATAAGCACTTACATTTATATTCAGTTGATTCAACAAAGGATCCAAGAAAACTCAATGAAAAAGAATCATCTTTTCAACAAATGTTTCTGAGACAACTGGCTAGCCTCATGCAAAAGAATGAGTTTGGACCCCTACCTCACACCATATACAAAAATTAACACAAAGTGGACCATGCATCTAAATGTAATAGCTAAACTTTAAAAACCTTAGAAAACCATAAAGGAATAAATCTTCATTATCTTGGTTTACACAATGATTTTTTAGATACAAACCTCAGAACATAAATGATAAAGGAGGAGCTCCTGGGTGACTCAGTAGGTTAAGTGGCGGACTCTTAGTTTCAGCTCAGATCGTGATCTCGCCATGGTGGGATCAAGCCCTGCTTTGAACTCTGCACTCAGTGTGGAGTCTGCTTCAGATTCTCACTCCCTCTCCTCCTTCCAGTTCACTCTCTCTCTCTCTCAAATAAATAAATAAATAAATGATAAAAATATAGATAAATCAGACTTCTTCAAAATAAAAAACTGTTGTGCTTTAAAGGATATCATCAGGAAGGATAAAAGAAAACCCACAGACTAGGAGAAATATGTGCCAATTATATATTTATAGAGGTATTTATATTCAGAACATATGAAGAATGCTTACAATTCAATAAAGGAAAGATACAAACCCAAATAAAAAATAGGCAAAGGATTTCAATAGACATTTGTCTAAAAATATACATAAATATGTCATAAGTATAAAAAGATGCTCAATATCATTACTCATTGAAGAAGTACTAATCAAAACCACAATCACATACTAGTTCACATCCACTAGTATGGCTAAAATATAAAAAGACAGACTGGGGCGCGTGGGGGCTCAGTTGGTTAAGTGATTGCTCAGGTCGTGATCTCAGGGTCTTGGAATTTAGCCCTTTGTTCAGATCCCTGCTCAGCAGAGGTCTGAACAGAGATCAGAGTTTGCTTCTCCCTCTGCCTCTGCCTCTCCCCCCACTCATGCACTCTCTTTCAAATAAATAAAATGTTAAAATCTAAAAAAAAAGACAAAGCAAGTGCTAGAGAGCGTCTGGAGTAATCAAAACCTTTATACATTAATGATGGAAGTGTAAAATGGCCTGGTCAATTTGGAAGACAGTTTTTCAGTTCTTTAAAATTCTAAATATACAGTTACCATATAAAGTAGAAATTCCTATCTTAAATATCTACCCAAGAGAAATGAAAACACATGTCAACACAAAAACTTAAACATTAATGTCTATAGCAGCATTATTTATAATAGTTAAAAAGTGGAAAGAAACCAAATTGATGAACAAACAGAACGTGCTGTATCTATAATTAAATATTATTTGGCAATGAAAAGGGATAAAGTACTGATAGATGCTGTGAACTGAATTAACCCAATGGACTTTATGCTAAGTGAAAGAAGCCAGTCACAAGACACTGCCTGTTGTATAATCCCTTTTATGTGAAATAGCTGTAATAGGAAAATCCAGAGATAGAAAACTATTTGTGGTTGCCTAGAGCTGGTGTGGGGAACCAAGGAGGGAGGATAGAAGTGACAGGTAGGCAGTCCAATCTTTCTTCCAGGGAGAATGAAAGTGTTTAAAAATTAGACTATGGAGCTGGTTACAAAACATAATAAATATATTAAAAACTATTGTATACTTTCAATGGGTAAGCTTTATGGTATGTAAATTATATCTCAATAAGGTTATTTTAAAATATATGGAGAAATAATAATATTATTAGACAAACAAAAACCAAGGAAATTCATTGCAATCAGACCTACACCAGAAGAAAAGTTAGAGGAAATTTTTCAGGTGGAAAAATTTCAGCCTATACCAATGTATGGTATAGGCTAGAAACTTGAGTCTACACAAATAGATCTAGAAATAGAGGATCAGAAATGAAATAAAGATAAGATAAATTTTTTTTCTAATTTTAATTTGTCCTAAAATACAAAGTGTTGTTGAAAGCATTAGTTTTATATGCTTTTAATAACACACATTGTGTGTTTATTACACATGTAAAAGTCAAATGTGTGATGACAGAAACTAATGATTAGAAGAACTGGAGATGTACTGTCATAGGTCTTTACACATGATGTGTTGAAATGTTCAAAAATGTGTTCAGATTATTTAAATATGGATATATTAAACCCTAGAGCATCTACTAAAAACTATTTTAAAAGAAATATCAATAAGTTAATGGAGGAGTAAGAAGGAATGATAAAAATCATTCAAAGAAACTCAGAGAAGGCAGGAAAGGAGAAACAAATAAACCTAAAGGAACAGAACAATAGAACAGAAATAGAAATCAGCTACCAAGAGACACAAGTGGCTTACAAACGAATTCCAAATGACATATGTAGATACTTCTCTTTCCAAAAGATGAATTTGAATATCCCTTCCTGTCGTATAGTCAGCCAATGTCTTGCTTCCAAAAAATTGAGTATGGTGGAAAAAACAACAACAACATAGAAACTTTCCATGGAGAAACCTACCATAAACCACTTTAACCAAGTGATCAAGGTTGACATCACCAATGATATCATGTGGATATCAGGTACTTAGGGCACCTCACTTGTGGCATTCTTCTAAAAAACCCTAACCTCACTCTAATCATGAAAAAACAACAGACAAACTGAAATTCTTTTATGACATTACTATCATTCACTTCACTTATCCATATGTTATAATCACCCAATTGTTGCTATTATTGTTACTATTATTTATTTAAGGTTATCTTTCAAATAATTTAGGAATAAGAAAAATAAAATATTTCTTTAATTCACTCCAGTGCTCTTCCTTTCTGGATATAGACTCAAATTTCTGACCTATATCATTTTCCTTGCTGAAGAAAAAAAATTTTTTTTTTTGCAAGGCGTGTCTGCTGCTGATGAATTACTCAGTTTTTATTTGTCTGGAAAAGTCTTTGTTTCCCTCATTTTTAAAGAATAATTTCTCTGAATGTAGAATTCTAGGTAGGTCTCTTTCTCTCTCTCTCTCTCTTTTGTTTTTTACCACTTTAAATATTTTACTCCAGTTCTTTCTTGCTTGCATTGTTTCTGACAAGTTGTACACTTTAATTCTTATCTTCATTTTTCATTGGTAATCTTTTCCCCCTCTGGCTCCTTTGAAGATCTTTCTTTCTTTCTTTTTTTTTCCCCCTACAGTTAGGATATGATGCTATGTATAAGTTTTTTGTTTGTTTAGGTAATTGTCCCACTTTGTTCTCTGTGCTTCTTGGTTCTATGGCTTTGTGTTTGCCATTACTGTTGAAAAGTTCTTCGCTACTACAAATATTTCTTCTATTGCATTATCTTTCTGTATTCCAGTTATATATATTCACACCTTTTGAAACTATCTCACAGTTCTTGGAGGTTATGTTCCCCTTTTTAAACTCTTCAAAGAATTTTTTGTCTTAGCATTTAATTTTGGGAAATTGTTATTGGCGTATCTCAAGCTCACTGATTCTCTTTAGCCTTTTCCTACCCAGTCTACTGATGAGCCCATTAAAGGCATTTTTTTTTTTCCTTTTCTATTAGTGTGTTTTTTATTTTAGCCTTTCTTTTTAACTCTTTCCTAGAGTTTCTTTCCCTGCTTACATTACCAATCTGTTCTTGTACCTGTCTATTCCTTTTGAGTTCTCAACATATTAATCATGATTCCTTTAAATTATTTTTGTTTTAAACTATTTAAATTCCCTGTCTGATAACCATTTTAAACATCTCTGTCATATTCAAGCTTATAAGACAGTTTGAAAGTTACTCCAAATGTTAAACATACAGTTGCCATATGACCCAGGGTTTCTATTCCTAGATATATATCCAAGAGAAATGAAAACAGATGTCCATACAAAAACTTGTATAAGAATGTTCATGGCAGCATTTGTTGTAATATATAAAAATTGGAAATAATACAAATGTCCTTCAAGTGATGAATTGATATGTAACATCTGGTATATTAATTGACAATTGTGGTAGGCAGCATAATGTCCCTGCCCCAAAGATATCCATGTTCTAATTCCAAGAACCTATAAATCAAATATCTTACATAGCAAAAGGATTTTGCAAATGACATTAAGGATCTTGATGGCAAGATTATTCAGTATGATTTGGGTGGGTCTAATGTAATTACCCTCAAGCTTCCTTAAAAGTGAAAAAAGGAGACAGAAGACTAGAGTCAGAAGGAGATGAGACTATGGAAGCATGATCAGCGAAATGCAATGTTGTTGGCTTTGATGATGGAGGAAGAGGGCCTCCAGCCAAGGTGGCCTCTAGAAGCTGGAGAAGGTAAGGAGATGGATAGTCCCTTACAGCCTCCAGAAAGGATGACAGCTCTGCTGACACCTTGATTTTGTTTTTTAAGTATTTATTTATTTATTTTAGAGAGAGAGAGAGTGCACAAAAGCAGGAGGGGCAGAAGGAGAGGGAGAGAAAAACTGAACGCTGAGATCATGATGCTGAGATCATGACACTGAGATCACCGACCTGAGCCAAAACCAAGAGTCAGATGCTTAACTGACTGTGCCACCTGGGTGCCCCACTGACAAATTGATTTTAATCCAATATACCTGTGTTGGACTTCTAACTTATGGGACTGTAAGATAATAAATATAGGTTGTTTTAACTCACCAAATTTGTAGTAATTTGTTACAACAGCAATAGAAAACTAATACAAAAATGAAAAGGAATGACATTTTGACACATGCTAACATAGATAAAACTTGCAAAACATCATACTAGGTGAAAAAAGCCAGGCATAAAAGATCACACAATGTATGATTCCATTCATATGAAATGTCCAGAATAGTGCTTCTACAGAGACAGAACACAGATTAGTGGTTGCCAGGGGCTGGGTGGTGAGGCAGAATAGGGTGACTTCTCATGTGTGTGGGACTATTTTAGGGGTGACAAAATATTGTAAATTTACATTGTGGTGATGTTTGCATAATTCCATGATTATAATAAACACCCTTGAATTGTACACATTAAAAGGGTGAAATTTATGTTATGTGAACTATATAAAACTGTTTTAAAAAAGAATAACAGAGAGAAAGAGACAAGGATTGACTTTATCAGTCTTTCATTCTTATTTTTACTAAAAAAAAAAAATACTGCTGTACTCTGAGAATACAAGTATTCTAGGATGTATTAGATTCCATTTTTCCCTAAACTCAGTGGATATCCCTTTTCTAGGTTCTCATGGATTTCTCTCCCTCTCGTTTAGCTTCTTGTGATAGAATTACTGATTTACTTGGCCTCACCCTTCAGACGGTGAACTCCTGGAAAGAAAAACTGCTGATCTTTTTATTTGCAATGCTTTGTATATGGTAGAGCCTAGTCAGCATTTTTTGAAAAATAGGAACAAAAAGAGAAAGAGCAGAAGAGAGGTTAGGGGGAAATGGAAGAAAATCTCTAGGAGATCAGCAGGCAACTTCATAGAAGCTTATCATCTTCATCAGAATCCAAATACACTCCCAATAATGGAAGCATGACCCAAGAGTTAGGTAAAAATCAGATGCAATGTCCAGAAACCCAAACAAAAAGAGTGCAGGAGTGCTCAGTGTGAAATCAGTCTAATTTGCATGGTTTTCCTACCCTAGATGAGTTGAAGGTAAAGGAGAAAATGGGCATGCTTTGTAGAGAATGAAAGGACATACATTATTTTTTTAAAGATTTTATTTATTTATTTGTCAGTGAGAGAGAGAGAGAGCACAAGCAGGGAGAGTGGCAGGCAGAGGGAGAAGCGGGCTCCCCACTAAGCAGGGAGCCCAATGCAGGACTCGATCCCAGGACTCTGGGATCATGACCTGATCCGAAGGCAGACGTTTAACCGACTGAGCCACCCAGGTGCCCTGAAAGGACATGTAATCTAATTCCTGGTGAGGAGAGGGAGAGGAACTGACAAAATAAGAATGTCTGACATCAAAGCTAGTAGGTTAGTTAGGACCGAACTACATTTCAGTCCTACGACTAGTACTACCATTGCTGCTGTGGCTCCTAGCAGCTATTGTTGACTGAAGTGTTTGCTTATGGCCGGCTCTCAGCTTCATATAGGCTACCTCACTAAATCCTATCGGCCTCATGATGAAGGGAGTCAGTGTTTACTTATTTCACACATGTGGAAGCTGAGGCTCTCACAGTCTAATCTTGTCTCTCAGCTCACTTACCTGCTGATCTGACAATGGTCCAGGCTTATTTGTCTTTCCTAAAGCCTGTGCTCAAGGCACTGTGCTGGGTGGGAAGGGGTCACAGAGAAGATTGGGCTTGGCCTGGAGACACAGATGAGAGAGATGAATTCTGACAGTGAACACTGGAAAATTACACAATCTATTCTACTGGGCTCGAGGAGGTGGCATTCTTACTGGTACAGTGATGAGAAAAGAAAACAATAATTAGTAGAAGGCACAAGTACAGCACAGAGGAAATAATGTTGAAGAGCCTCTGAGGCTGAATAAAGGATCACAAGGGAGATAGCAGGCAACAAATTAGAAAATTGAGTTGGGGCTGGATGTGTGGGTGTGAAAAGGGTCTGGAAAGACCACATTAAAGATTGCTTTGTGCATTATGAAGAAATACTGAAAATTTGAGGGAAATGTGAAGAAGCAACTGCATCCACCTAGAGCCACTCTCATACTATCATCTTTCTTAATTCCAGGATAGAGGATTTCCTTATTTACCCCCAGATAAAGGGATGGGAAGTCTCCTAGACAGGGCCCCCACAGTCATTGGGGAATGATTGCAATCTGTTCTAAAATATAATTTGTGCCCAAGAGAAAAATGCTGGTTTCATATGGTTTGTCACCATTTGCAGTAGAACCTGAGAGAGACTCTTTGGGTTTTCTACTGTAGAGAAATGGGACTTATGAAGAGGCTAAGAGACATGGAGCTTACTGGGTCTGGAACTGTGACTGATGCTGTTCCTGCCTAAAGTGAAAGATCTGGCTTGCTGTTCTGTTGGCCCCCTGGGCTCTGGTGTGGATCTATCACATAGATACTCTGTGTGGTAGAATAGTAATAGCCACATATTACTTCAATCTTGGTGTGCACAGAATGTGGCTTTGTTACTCATTCCACCGAACATGGATTCTATTCCACTTCTTTTAACTGGGTTGGCTATGTGACCTGTTTATTCAGTAGGATGTGGCAGATGTGGCATTCTAATACTTCTGAGGCTGGGCCTTAAGAAATCTTACAGCTTCCATTTTCACCCTCTTGGAATGTAGTGCCAAGAGCACTGTGAAATGAAGCCAGTCTGACCTACAGGTGATGAGAATAATTGTGGAGGAGAACTGAGGCACCATGCCAATAGCCATCACCAGTGGTAATGTGTGAGTCAGGCCACTGTGCCCCTTCCAGCCCAGTTGACCCTCAGTGATTGCAACTGCTTGAGTTATCTCATGCGTAGCCCATGGAGAAACTAGGGACTCAACCCACATAATTGTGAGAGATACTAGATGGTTGTTGTTTAAAGCCACTAAGTTTCAAATGTGTTATTTGTAGTTATAAGCAACTGATATGCCTGGATTGGATAAAAAAGCAACACAACTTCTTCCCACACAGATGAATTTTGTGGAGAGAAACGTCAATCTACTTACCCTGAAGGATCTTTTGATGTGCTATTCTTTGGTAATCTTTCCTCTGTGGGTTCTAATCACCACTCCCCCACACCCCCTTAACAGCAATATCACAGACTTCAGATGGGCAAGTCTATGGCAGTCTCACCACTGAGCTGGAAAAGAAAATAGTATTTCTAACATTTATTATTTTCCATTTATAAATTTGGGTAGGGGTGTGAGTATGAGTAAGATAAATCCATACAACATATATTTATGGAACTGATTCAGTGTGCAAACACTATGGACCTTTGAAAAGCTTCAGTCTAGTGGGTGAAATAGATATAAACATAAATGAGTATGATTCAAGGCAAAATGTGATATGTCCTATAAGATAGATAGTAAGGAACATAGAGATGACTGTTGACGGAGGTGTAGAAACATACCAGGCTTCAGTGAGTAAGAAGCTAAAGAGCAAATAGTCCAGATTATTCCAAAACAGTAAATCTTTTTATGTCTGTGCCATTCTATAAGCACGCTTTGTATGCGGAGTGGACTAAATGATGTGCTAAGGCCTGCTCTGCCCACAAACCATTCAGTAATTCCTTACACTTGAATCACCTTGACCTTGGTCTGTAGGCTCTTCAGCCCTAGTCACGATTTACTGAGGCAGAGATGGGCCTGACCCAGGGGCTGCCATCCAGGTAATAGCGTCTTGAAAAATCAACACTCAAGGTGGGATGCAATCCTGGCTGGCACTGGCTTACCTACTTTACTGTTGAGATAGGAGTTGCTAGGATCTCTCCCACATGTTAGTTAGCTCCAGTCTCCATAGAAATTCAGGAATCCAGCAAAGAAACTGGCCATACTGATGACCCCTCAGCCATTCTCCTCCCTGTCTCTGACCCTCATGACTGTGTGGCTCACGGCTCAGCTTACCACTCAGAGGCTCTACTGCTGTGATCCTTATTGATTCTCCTTCTTCTGCCATTCTCCATTACTTTTCTCTTTCCTGTCTTCAGTTTTGTTTCTGAGGCTTCTAATGCCTCATGGATTCTTCTAGAACTTTCTGTATGTTTAATACTGATTTTTTAAAACCTATGTTGAGGCATCTGAATGGGTTGGCCAGTCTTATTCAGGATTGCACTTCACCTTGAGTGTTGTTCTCCCACCAAGCTGTTGCTTGGATGGCAGACCCTGGGTCAGTCCCATCTCTGCCTCAGTAAATTGTGATTAGGGCTATGGAGTCTAAAGATCGAGTTCAAAGTGATTCAAGTATAAGGAGTTACTGAAGGGATCTGTGGGTACAGCAGGAGTCAGCACATCATCTACTTAACTCTAAATACAAAATACATTTGTGGAATGGCACAAAAATGAAAAGATTTAACATATTTGAGAGTATGTCCAGTAGTGCCCACACCATTTCAAGTCTTACTTGTATTGATAGAATCAAACTGGAATATTTAAAAATGAAGTCCCCTTCGACTATGATGATCATAAGACAAAATATTTGATTCTTGGAAGAATCAAGTGCATATGAACCTCCCCACGTGCCTGCCTTGTTTATTCATTCAATATTAACTTTCCCCCATGCATGCTTTAGACTGTCTCTTAGAAAGAAAATAATTATATATCCTCAGCTGTTAGCTCATATGAATAAAATGACATTTCCCAAAAGTGAAATGTGGCTCAGTGTGTGGTATTTAATCTATAGGGGTTTGTACATCACGACTGAAAAGTAACAAATGGTTCCCATCCTGAGAGCTGACTAACTCAATGCCCTGTTTTAGCATTGTCATAAGGTAGAGCTCTTTTGCTTAGGAGTAAGTTGCTGTTATTAGGAGGGGTTCATTAGTCTGCTCCAATTTTACCTTTTCTTTTTTTTAGTTGAAATTTTTCTTGTGTTAATTGCAGAATCACATGCAACTGTAGAAATAATATTGAGAAACCCTTTGTATGCTTTGCTCAGTTTTCTCCACAATGGTAACATTTTGCAAAATTATGTTCTGATATCACCACCAAGATATTAACATTGATTTAATGTACCAGTCTTATTTGGATACCCCCAGTTTTACCTGTATTCATACAGGGTTGTTTAACAGTTTCTACACAGTTTTATCACTGCAGAGGTTGGTGTATCCACTGTAAGATAAAGACACTGAACAGTTCTAATACCATAAAGATCTCTTGTGTTGACTTTTTGTAACTACGCATACTTCATTCCCCCAACTCCATGGCAACCACTAATTTGGTCTCCATTTCTTTTCTTTTCTTTTTTTTTATTTAAAACTATTATGTAAATGGAAAAATACAGTATGTAACCCTTTAGGATTAGCTTTTTTTTTTTTTTTACACTAAGCATAACTCCCTGGAGATCATCTAAGTTATTCCATGTATCAATAGATTGTTCCTTATTTTCCCAGTAATATTCCATGACGTGTGTGTGGAACAGTTTATCAATTTACTTACTGAAAGACGTGTGGGCTGAATCCAGTTTTTGGCAATTACAAATCAGGTTACTGACATTTATGCACAGGTTTTTGTAAAAAGGTGTTTTCAATTCTCTGAGATAAATGCCTAGGTGTGCAATTGCTGGTTCATATGGTAATTATAACTTTAGTTTTATAAGAAACTGACAAACTGTTTTCCAGAGTAGCTGTACCATTTTATATTCCCACTAGCAATGCGTGAGAGATCCAATTTTCCTACACCCTTGCCAGCATTTGGTGTTGTGAGTATTTTTTCTTTCATTTCTTCAGATCTGTATGCAGTGACATCTCACTGCAATTTTAATTTGCATTTCGCCGATGGCAAATGATGTTGAATATCATTTTATCTTCTTATTTGCCATCTGTACATGCTCCTTGGTGAAAAATCTCTCCATGTCTTTTGTGCATTAGTTAGTTTTACTTTTGTATTTTAAGAGATCTCTAGATGTTGTATATGTTTCAGATACTAGTCCTTTGTCAGACATGTGGATTGCAAATATTTTCTCTCAGTCTGTAGCTTGTCTTTTCATCCTCTTCACATGGACTTTCACAGAGCTAAGTTTTCTATTTTAATGAGGTACAATTTATTGATTTTTTTTCCTTTTATGAATTATACTTTTGGGTTAAGTCTGAGAATCTTGCTTATTCCTATATCCCAAAGATTTTCTCTTATTTTTTTTTTCTAAAAGATTTATAGTTTTGCATTTTAAAATTAAGTTTATGGTCCACTGTGAGTTAATTTTTACATGGGGTATGAGGTTAAGGTTGAGGTTAATTTTTTGCCTATGAATGTTCAACTGATTCTATTGGTTGAAAAAGTTATTCTTTGTTCATTAAATTGCTTTTGCATCTCTGTTAAACCCTTTGTATGCTACTTGTGTGGTTCTATTTCTGGGTTCTCTATTTTGTGCCATTACTCTACGTGTCTCCCTCCACACTGTCTACACTACCATGACCACTGGAACTATATAGTAATCTTGAACACCAGGTAGAGTAATTCCTTCCACTTTATTCTTCTTTATTGATTACGTTAGCTACTCTGGGGTCTGTTCCTGTCCATATAAATTTTAGAATAAGCTTGTCTATACCTTGATAGGATTTTGATAGGTATTATGTGAAACCTCTAGATCAACTGGGTGAGCACTGACACTTTGACTATGCCAAGTCTTTCAGTCCATAGACACAACATGTCTTTATATTTATTTAGATCTTCTTTGATTTCTTTCAACAGCATTTTGTCATTCTCATCATGCAGATCTTATATATTCTTTGTTATGTGTATACCTCAGTATATAATTTAATTTGCATGATTGTGAATGGTATTGTGTTTTTAATGTTAATTTACACACATTCATTATTAAGTATATACATATGAGATTGAGTTAGAGGTGTAAATCTTGTGTCCTGCGACATCCTGAACATACTTCTAAGTTCTGGAGGTTTTTTTTTTTTGTTTACTCGTTTTTTGGTAGACTACTAGAAATTCTCTATGTAAACAAGCATATCATCTAAAATAAGGGTAGTTTTATTTCTTCCATTCCAATCTGTATGCCTTCTATTTCTTTTTCTTGCTTTATTGCACTGGCTAAAACCCCCAGCACTATGTTGAATAAGAGTAGTGAAAGTAGATTCCTGGCTTTGTTCCCACTTTAGGGGGAAAGTATTCAGTCTTTCACCATTAAATCAGGTTACTGACATTTATGCACAGGCATACATTAAGTATGATGTCTGCTGTAGGGTTTTTTATAGATGTTCTTTATCACAATGAGGTAAATTATTTTTATTCTTAATTTGCTGGTGATTGGCATAAGTGATGTTTCTGGAGTATTGGTAACTTTCTTTTTCTTCTTGTGGCTGGTGTTACACAAGTGTTACACAGGGTATCATACTTTGTGCTAAGTCACTGAGCGTGCATTTATATTTTTGTTAATGTTTCTGTACATGATCAAATATAAAAAAAATTCTAAGTTATCAGAGAGATGAAAACAGATAACCTACAAATAGCAAGACTCAATTAGCATTAGTCTTTCATTAACAAGAATGAGCTTAAGAAGATTATTAGAGTAATATTTTAAAGGTGTTGGAAAGAGGGTCTTTTTAAACTAAAATTCTATATCCAGTCAACCATCATTCAAATGTAAGAGTAAAATGATGACTCTTAGATCATCAAGAACTCAGAATTTTTACCAAAGACAAACTATGAAAATGAGCAGAAATTATATTTCAACAAGAAAATGAAAACAAGAGAATTAGAATACAAAAAAGATAATCAAAGATATTTGGGAAAGATGCTTTTGCCTAAGTGAGTTGTTTTTCACTTTTACTATATAAATCTTATAATAAAGTGCCAGATATTATCATAGGGAAGGAGGAGGATGAGTAGAGACACTGTATTATGCTAGGACTTTTATCTTGTTAGGGAGGATACAGACTTTGATTATTTATTTTGTTGAAGTTTGTGTGTTAATAACTTAAAGACAACACCAAGAACAGAAAGATAATGTGTAGCTTCCACTTAGTTGTTCAAAACTGAACAAGTAATTATGAAAAATAAAATAGGCATTGAATTGACATTCCACTTAATTCTAAACTGCACTTTTTGTGCATATTTCTATTTCTTTCTATGATCCAATTATATGAAAACAGTACGTGGTGTTGAGACTACATCACAAGCAAGAGTTTTCATTATTTTGAATGCAATAGTACAGTTCTTACCTGGGATCAGATTTGTGTTTATTGAAATATATCTCAAAGGATAAAGAAATTTCTGAAATATGGTTCCTTTCACAAATTAAAACTCAAATTCACAGAACTTTATTAAAATCACTGAACTTTGAATTTCTGAAATCAAAGAAGAAATTCCTTTTTTTTTTTTTTTTTGTCTGCCTCCTGTATTGGTGTTGACTTCAAAGGGAAAAGAGTGCAGAGTAAGCTAAACAGGAGTTATTCATATTGTCTAATGTCCATGATAATTAATGACCTATTCTTACACAGCTCATACGGATAGCAAGTTGTATTAATAGCCATATTAACAACTTCTAGATGAAATTTTAAATATATTTTTTATTTATACAGAGAAATAAAAGGTAAAGTATAATGAGAACACAGGGATTCTTAAAGAAACTATATTTTTCCTTTATAAATATTCAGAAAATGAATCAAACTTAAATGTCCAAACAAAAAGGATACATTAAATATATTTATACAAGATAGTCACTTACTAGAATGATTTGGATTTTTTGACAAGAAAATGTGGGGTTTCTTTGTTTTGTCTTTTAAGATTTATTTATTTATTTTAGAGAGAGAGAGCATGAGCGGGAAGGGCAGAGGGTGAGGGAAAGAGAATTCCAAGCCAACTCCACGCTGAGCATGGAGCCTGACATGGGGCTCCATCTCATGACCCTGAGATCACAACCTGAGCTGAAACCAAGAGTTGGCACTCAACCCACTGCACCACCCAGGCACCCCAAGAAAGTGTTTTTATAATATAATAAGTGATTTTATAATATAAGTGTAATCAGGTTACAAAACAGGATATATAGATTCTGTTTTTTAAAATATGTACTTTAAGTGGTGCCTGGGTGGTTCAGTTGGTTGAGTGTCTGACTCTGACTTTGGCTCAAGTCATGATCTCAGAGTCATGGGATCAAGCCCTGTGGTGAGCTCTGCTCAGTGGGGAGTCTGCTTGAAATTCTCTCCCTCTCCCCCTCCCCCTGCTCTCTCTCTCTCCTAAAATAAATAAATAAAAATAAAATCTTTAAAAAATAAATAAAATGTATACTTTAATAAGAAATACTTACATATATATTTATTATACAGAGAAGATACAGGGAATATGAAAATTACTAAATTTAGTGGAACTGTAGCTCAAGCTTCTAGTTTAAGAACTTGGAGCAAGAAAGAGGAACTTGAATAAACTCTGTGGAAGAGGAAGAAAAAAAAGAAGACAGCCTAAGATTGAACAAAAATCACCCCTTAAAGGGGAGTCCTAGTATTTCAGAGAAACGATTTTAGGGAAGAGATTAAAAATTACATGGGGCTTAAATGGAAGTGACAGTCTCCCAAATGCATTGCTTCTGGGGATGGAAAGGGAGTAAATGTTGAAAAGAGAGACAAGCCCTTTGGGTACTGGATGGTGATGAGAAAAAGAACCCAGAAGAGGAAATTTGGGATTTTGAAAAACAAAAGGAAAAATTCAAAAGACCCTTAGCTCATCCTTTCTTATACAGATAAAGGTTAGCTCAGCAGACTTGAGTTGCTCAAATCCTGCACATCCCCAAAAAAGGTCCTTGGCCAGCTTCTGAGAGATGAGCTCTTAGCCCCAGGAACACTATGCTTGATAACAGTGTTTTTGTATGTGTGAGACGATGGACTATGCTGTACTAGTTTGATTAGAATTTATGCTAACAGATATGATTTATGTAAATGCTTTTACTCAAAGGAGGCTGGGAAAAAAAAGGTTTGGGTAGCAGAGGTAGGTAATGCAGTTGCTGCATGCCTATATGACTGACTCCTAATGAAAACTCTGGACATCAAAGCTCAGGTGAGCTTTCCTTGCTGGTACCACTTTTCACCCCTTGTCACACACATCACTACTGAAAGAATTAACTGCATTAGTTAATTAACTGCATTAGACCCCACTGGAAAGGACACTTAGAAGCTTGTACTTAATTTCTCTTGGATTTTGCTCATTCATCTTTGCCCTTTGTTAATTTTAAACTATCATTTTGTTGTAGTAAACTAACCAGGAGTGTAGTCAGCTTTTCTGAGTCCTATGAGTCTTTTGGAACCCCCAACCCACTCATCAAAAAAAAGCCATGTATTAAATAAAGTTTTATTTAACAGATGATAAAAATCATCATTAAAATGTAGGATTTTCCTTTTCTATAGATAGAGCAAGTAAACAAACCTCACATCAATGTTCTAAGCTTTCATATGCTATAAAGCCTCACTATAGTGTACGACTGAAGTCAAAGACTCAATGCTTATTCTCAAAAAGATTAAAATTTAGTTCTGTATCTCTCTATAATTGTATATCCGTTTATTCAATAAAAAAATAGCTAAAGCATAGCTTTTGAAGTTCCTCCAAAACTTCTGCTACTTCTAGTTCCTTTATCAAAGATATCACTATTGCCAGTATGATATGTATCCTTTCTTTCTTTCTTTTTTTTTTTAAGATTTTATTTATTTATTTGACTGAGAGAAAGAGCCAAGCAGGAGGAATGGCAGAGGGAGAAGCAGGCCCCCTGCTGAGCGGGGAGTCCGGTTCAGGGATGTGGGGCTCGATCCCAGGGGACTGGGATCATGACCCTAGCCAAAGGCAGACGTGGAACTGACTAGGCCACCCAGGCGCCCCGGTATGTATCCTTTCACTTCTTTCTCTAAACATTTGCATATATGTCCACTGAAAATATATAGTATAATACCTATGGGCGTAAATTTTACAAACTTAATGTTGAACAAAAATGCCAGTTAGAAAAAAAAAGAATACATAAAACATACAGCCTAAATTAAATAATAGTGTTTAAGAATGCATGCTTACACCCTAAATCTATAAAGAAAATCTAAGATGTCATTATCATAAATCAGGATAGCAGTTAACGTTAAGAAGAAATGGGTGGGGAGTAATTGAAAGTAGATACAATGGTGGTCTCTAGGTTTGTGGCAATATTTTTTTTCATGATCAGGGAAATCTTTGCATTGGTGTTCACTGTGATAAATCAATAAAATGGATATCCTTATTTTGAACACTTTTAGGTTTATGGAATAAAAAGTGAATAAGAATAGTAAAAATAGGGGCTCCTGGGTGGCTCAGTCTGTTAAGCATCTGCCTTCAGCTCAGGTCATGATCCCAGGGAGCCTGCTTCTCCCTCTCCCTCTGCCTGACATTCCGCCTGCTTATGTTTTCTCTCTCTCTCTCTAATAAATAAATAAAATCTTAAAAAAAGAAGAGTAAAAATAAAACAAGCATGTTAATTAGAAAAATAAAATACATTTTTAATTAATTTGAATGAAACTAATAAAGAGAAGAAAGGAGCCTAAAACATGGGGGTCAAATAGAATTAGTAGTAAGTCAACAAACATAAATTCAAGTATATCCATGATTATATTACATGAAAATGTTATAAATACTCCAAGTAAAACAATAAAATTGTCAGAATCAATTTTAGAATGACAAATTATATACTGCTTATAGTGAGTTGTCCTCAAATATGAAGAAACAATAAAGTTGAAAGTATAAAGATTTTCAGTACTGGCCAATATGAAGAAAGCTATACTCCAGGAGGAAAGATGTACATTCTTGAAACAGAAACTTTAAAAAAAGAAACAAATGGAAAATTCAGAAATGAAAACCTGAAATATCTGAAATAACAAAATCACTGTATGGGCTGAATAGCAAAATAGAGATGACAGAGGAAAGAATCATTGTACTTTATGTTATATTATTAGAAATTAGCTAATCTGAAAAAGAAATAGAAAATATTGAGAGAAAAACAAATCTACAGATCCTCATGTCAAAATCAATATCAAAATGTCTAATTCATGGAGCTGGATGTCCAGAAAAAGAAAAAAGAAAGAGTGGTACGGACAATGGCTGGAGTGACTATACTAATATTAAAGTAGACTTCAAAACTAGGAATATAGACCAAAGATAAAGAAGTAAATTGTACAATAAGAGTTGATTCATAATAATCTTAATTAATGATAATTCACCACAAAGACATAATTCAACAGCATAGCTTCTAAAGGCATGGAGCACAAACTAATAGAACTGAAGGAAGAGATAGACAAATCATAGTTATAGTTGGAGACCAACACACCTCTTTCAGTATTTGAAAGAACAAGTAGAATATCAGCAAAAATATAGAAAACCTGAACACTATCAAGCAACTTGACCTGACACTCCATCCCCAAACAAGAGAACATATGTCTTTTTAAGTGTACATGGAATATTCATTACGAGACCCTATTCTGAGCCAAAGAAGTGAAATGATATGGAATTAAACTACAAATCAGTAACAGAATGATTACCTGGAAACCCCCAATATTTGGAAATGAGATAACACATGCTGAAATAACACATAGGTCAAAGCAGAAGTCATAAAAAATAATAAAGCATTTTGAATTTAATGAAAATAGAAAATATCAATATTTGTGGAATGCAGCTAACACAGTAGTTGTAGGGAAATATATAACATTACATGCTTATATTAGAAAAATATCTCAAGTTAATGATCTAGGCTTCCACCTTAAACAACTAGAGGAAGTTGAGCAAATTAAACCTAATACAAGTAAAAGAAAGAAAAAAACAGGGACAAAACCAGAAATCAACAAAATTAAAAATAGGAAAACAGTAGAGAAATAAAACTGAAAACTGGTTTTTTTGGGCACCTGGGTGGCACAGTCAGTTAAGCATCCGACTCTTGGTTTTGGCTCAGGTCATGATCTCAGGGTGAGATCGAGCCCCCAGTCAGTCTCCACACTCAACATGGAGTCTGCTTAAGACGCTCTCTTCCTCTCTCTTGGCCTCTCCCCACCTTGCTCGAGAGTGCCCTCTCTCTCTTTCTCTCAAAAATAAATAAATATACCTTTCAAAAAACCCTGAAATCTGTTTTTTTTTTTGAAAAGGTCAATGAAATTGATAAACTTTAGCCAAGAAAAAAAAAAGAAGAAGAAGATACAGATTGCCAATATGAGGAATAAAAGATGACTCATCACAAAAGACCCTAGAGACATTCAGAGGATTATCAGAGAATACTAAAATATCTTTATGCCTGTGAATTCAACAACTTAGATGAAATAGACCAGTCACTTGCAAGACATGAACTACTAATTCTCACTCAGGATTAAATCAATAACTTGAATAATCTTCTATATGCTAAAGAAGTGTAATTTGCTGTTAAAAACCCACTAACAAAGAAAATGCCCTGTTTAACTGTCAAACACAAACTTTTAAGGAAAAAAGTATAGCAAGTCTTCACAATCTCTTAGAAAATACAATAGGAGGGGCGCCTGTGTGCCTGTCAGTAAGAGTCTGCCTTCGGTTCAGGTCATGATCCCAGGATCCTGGGACCCAGCACCCCCCCACCTTTGGGCTCCCTGCTCAGCGGGGAACCTGCTTCTCCTTCTCCCTCAGCAGCCCCCTCGCTCGTGCACTCTCTCTCTCAAATAAATAAAATCATTATTTTAAAAAAAGAAAATACAATAGGACAGAAAACTTGTAAAGCCATTAAACAAGACTAGCATTACCCTAATACCAAACCACAAAGGTATTATTAGCAAGCGTGTTTCATTCAAAAAACCAATCAATGTAAATCAGCAAATCAACAAACGAAGAAAAGCATATAATATTTCAATATATGCAAACATTTTATGAAAACAAAATTTATTCATGATAAAAACTAGGTGCCTAAAAGCCTACAGATAAAAGCAACTTAAAGGTGAAAAACTGAATGTTGATACATCCAATTATATAAGGTGGTATAGACATATCTCTCATTGCATCTTCACAGGAAGTACAGTTATAGGGGAGGAGAACATTCTCTAATCTTCTAATTAAATGTCAGTCTTTTAGTGGGCCTGTGATTCATGAATGTTGTCTTCAGAAGTGTTTTAGGCCTGTCCATCTTTGAGGTTTCAAACATCTCCCCTCCCCCAACCCCTGTTCTCTTTCCTGATTCCAGAATTCCTGGTCTGTTCTCTTAAGCCCTTTCTCCTATTGGTGACGCATTGTGTGTGTGTGTGTGTGTGTGTGTGATAAGAATGTTGGAGCAGCCTGGAGTAGAGCAGAGGTCCCTTCCACCAAGAGGAATAGGGTTTCAGAATTGCTTATTGTTTGGTAGTAGGGTTTAGAAGGGTTTCAAGATAGCTACTCTTCCCCTTCTTCTGTCAGGGCCATGTTAGGAGCTTTCTTGGATCCCTTCAAGGAGAATCTGGTGGAGTTTCTAGAGAAGAAGCCTATAAAAGTATGGATGTTCTCATTATGACTGCAGTCCCCAGGAGCTCCAGCAAGTCATAAAAATTACTATGTGAGTGTTCCTACCAGCCTAGGGCATCCAGTGCCTTCTGCTTCAGGTAAGCCAATCTTGACAGCTATAGCTCTCTGGATGTGCCAGACTCTCCTGATCTTGTGATGATGATTTGCCCTGCAACTTTTAATTCCCTGATAGGTTCAAGAAAAGTCAACATTTTTTTATTTGTCTAACTTTTTATTATTCTAAGAAAAACCTCCAAGTGTTTTACATGTCTGAGTTGAATTGGAAAGTTTATCTTGCTTTTTATAATGCTCTGGTCTGCTGGCTTTCTTCCACCTACTCAGGCCATTATTTTCCAACCAATCACTTGTCTTTTTTTTTACCTTATCTTTTTTTGGAACCATGTGAATACTGCTATTCCTCCACATTTTGTCACTGGATCTCATCTTTATGAGATAAGATCTATTTGGCTCAATGTATTTACCTCCAAGACTTCATCTACAACATATCGCAAAAAACTTTCAAATTCCTCTTTTCAACCCTGTCTGCCTTCCTCAACTCCAGACATATTGTTTCAGATTCATCTCAGCATCTTACAAACACTTTAAGCTCATCATATTCCAAACTGAAGTTGTAATGTTATTCCCTCCCTCCTTGGGCCCCCAAATACGTCTTGTATTTATTCCCTTAGTTAGCACCAAATATCTCCTACTCAATTGTCAAAATTATTCATGAGTCAGCCTTCATATTTGAGCCCACATACCAAGTATTCACCACATCCAAATCCATCACCACTACTGCTTCCCAGTAGATTTTACTCTGGGCCAGGTCCATAGTCCTCTAAGATGTTTTTTTCACTCGAGTCTCCATCTTCCTGCTTGGTCTCTGCAGTTATCTCACAATTCTACAACTTAGCCTGTGTTCTTTTCTCTAATAATATTCTTCAGGCCTTCCTGTTGTCTTCCAAGGTAACTTCTTTCGTAAGATTCTCCATTATCTGGCCCCCACTGCCCTTTCTTCCCAAACACACCCTCACAGGCTCCTTATGCCCCCATCTCATCAAGCTTCTTGAGCAGGTTGTTTTCTTAAGCTTTTTACCTGCTTTATACTCATCGGGGCAGCACCCCTTTCTCAGGGCTACTAGTACTATTTTCTCAAGATGCAACTATCAAGTGGCTTCTTTATGAAAGAAAGGCTTCAGTGGCCTTGGATCAGGAGTCCCTCTTCTGTGCTCATAAATTACATAGGTGGTATTCTTGTTTATGCCCTCAGTATGCTTTGAGCATATTGAGGCCAGGGCCTGTCTGCTGGGTCCTATGGTACATGTTCTATAAATATTTGTAGAATGAATAAAAGGATACAAAAACAGTGTCATTGAAACCTCTTTTGCCTTCCAACTGGAGGTCCCAGGAAAGCAGCCCTGGAGTGAGGCTGTGATGACAACATGCCTACAGCTTGGACTACCACTTGCTCCCTTGGGCACCTGGACTGCTGCCTTGGATGTGATCACAGCTCTGCAGCTTACTCTACAGCTGTGGATGCACTGACAGATGAATGACAAAATTTAGTCTGCTGTTCCTAATTCTGTGACCATAATCATGTCACTTCATTAGCTCTGTGCCACATCTGTGAACACAGAAGATGAAGGTCATAACAGATTTCACAGCCTTCCTTTTGATCTGGATAATAACAAGGTATTTCCACGGAGCACTAACCCTGTCCCTTTAAGTGAAACATATGGAGAATGTCACCCGAAATTTGGACAAAGAAGAAATACTTTGATCTGTACATGCTCAGTACTTCCTGGGGTCATGTTAATTAACATTAGTCAGAATGCCCGAGTATAATACCAATAATGATCATTGTCTAAATGCTGCAGGAAGAACATTTGTCAAGAAGAAAACACTTGATTTCCAGGTACTGGTTGTATCCACATAATAATAATTATGGAGAAAGCTGTGTGATATGAGGGTAGGTGGAGGGAGGAATGAGGGTAAGATGAGGCTGCTGTGAGGTGAACCGAGTGTCCTGAGAAACCGGTACTGGTTATATGTAAGAGAAAATACTGTTTGGATAATACCCAAACAATTGGTTTGAGAGTCTACATGGAAATTTTGTGTTTGAAATTTTGCTATATTTTAGGGAAGCAAAATAGTGTACAGGTATTTTATAATGTATTTGCCATATATTTGTATACAACATTTTGCTACATGTTTTGAAAGCATAGATTTAGCGTTCCCGTTTGGATTTCATTCCTGTTGCTACCACTGTTGGCTATATAACCTTGGGCAAGGTATTTAATGTCCCTGAGCCTCAACTACTTATGAAACAGAGAATAATAACAATACCCACCTCATATGGTTATTATGAAGATTAAATTAGATAATACTTGTAAAGTTCTTAGAACAGTGCTTGTACATATTATAGGCCTAGATTCATAAGTATTTACATCATCAACACCTTATTTATTTATTTATTTATAACCAAACAGTTTTAAGAAGTTGGGAGCACAAGAGAATCCTGTTTCATCTCCCTCTATAGGTCTGCATTGGGAGCTTAATATTGCTAAACATAATGCATCACATCAGCACAGCTAATATCCAAGTTTAACTTTTATAACCTGCTCTAAGTTATACATTCTCCATTAATGCATAATGCCTTAAGAAAAAGAGTTACTTCTTTTATTCTCGCCACCCATTTCCTATCATCTGTTGTATTGTCAAATCTTTTTCTTCTTATAAGATTAACTAGGAAAATCTGGCACTCCAATTCTTGATGGTCACACTTTCTATGAAGAGTACATGTTTGATCTGTATACTTTTTGGTGGATATTAATTTTAAACATTTATACTGAAGTTGAAGTTGTCCCAAGCCCCCTCAGATCTCAACTGCATAGCATGTCTAAGGCTAGACAAGCGAGCCAAGAATGATATGTTGCTGCTCTATACTTTGTGGAGAGATGGTCTTACTCCTCTTTTGAATATACTGATTAAGAAAGAGAATAAGAAGTGCCTGGCTGGCTCAGTCTGTAGAGCACGCGACTCTTGATCTTAGGGTCGTGAGTTCAAGCCTCACATTGGGTGTGGAGCCTACTTTAAAAGAAGAAATAAGTTTAAAAAAAGAGAGAGGGAGAGCAAGGGATACTTTAAAATCTAGTGAAAACATTTCTAGTGGGTTTTATGTACAATGGTAGTCTCTTCATTCAAGACCAAGTAATTCTTTTCAAAGGCTAATCTTCCTTCTGAGGCTGACTCATGTCCATCTTAAGAAATCTTCTTGATACTTTCTGTGTAAGCCCTCCTTGCTATTAATGTTATGGGATAGAGCACAGAAGGTGCTGGTTGGGTTGTTTTGTACTTTTCTTTGTATTTAATGCATGCTGGAAATTCTCTTCCATTTTCAGGTGAATCAGACTAATCAGTCTTTTCAGAGTATCTTTTGACAAAGTTGAAAGTTAAAGCACACAAGCTTGGTGATGTATGTGGAAGCTCCTGTTATGAAAATTGTCCCATTATTTGACAGCTTATACATGGAAAGGCAGTTTTAGTTGAGTCTCATCAAGTTACTGCACTTACTGATGTTTCTGTGGTTACAGTTAATGGCAATTCCATGGATTTTTAAATTAAAAAATGTTTTATATAAACATATAGACAATACAAGCCAGAATAATTGCTGTACATTCCCAGAAATACACTTTCTGAAGTCTTAACTTTTTTTTTATAAAATCATATTAAGGAATTCCCATTGAGTAACTGAAAAATCCTGATACAAGCAGAGCATAGTTTTAAATAAAACTTGATTTATAGTTGATAATAGAAACCAATAAATGTACCAGGAAAAGAGACATGCTGAGGAAGCAGTTCAGTCTTTTTTTTTCTCTCAAGGTATCTCATTTGACTGTGCTATTTTCAGAATGACATTCTGCTTACAGCAGAAGAACTTAGATGAACTCAGATACGAGGCCTCACGCAGTGTGGCATGATACCCCTTGCCTTCACTTCATCACCTTCCAGCTATTGACAACCTTATCTTCTCAATGGAAAGTAATTACTTGTCAGAGAATGCCTAGTTCCTGATCTCTTTCTATATACTAATGGAGGAGATGGAAGAGATTATGACCATGGAATTCTTGTGAAAATTTTCAAGAGCTTTGGGGTGTTAAAACTTAATTTAATCTCTTGATTCATTTCATTGAATAAAAGTCAAGAGTACTATCCCATGGGTACACATTAGAATCACCTGGGGAGCTTTTAGAAAATAGACATGGATTCCCTTCTCTACTTGAGACATTCTGATTAAGTTAGCGCCTAGGCATCAATAGTTAATTTAAAAAAAGCTCCCCCAGAAGATTCTACTATAGTGTCAGGATTGAGAACTTTGTAGGCTGGGAAAAGACATATGTACAACAGAATTTTAATGCTGCTTTCCTAATTCCTACACTCTTGAATCTGAGCATTTATTAAAGATTTTAAAATATTTAAATATAGATCCTTTAAAAGCACTCTTATACAAAATTATAGTCTGTAGGATGTGCTACATCTAAGTAGCCTTAAGGAATTATCTTAGAAGTAATATCCTACAAAAATCAAGATGCACATCCATGGTTACCAAACACTAAAAATAAGAGACAAAGTGATCTGTTTTATTAGTTAAGATGATTTGCCTTTAATACACTTTACATGAGATCAAGGATGGCATTTTTACTAGTTTTCCAAGAACAGATGTAAGCATGCAGAATTTTGAGATTCAGATAGAACTGTACTTCCCAGGCTACTAAGAAATATCTCAGATCTAGAGATCCATTTCAGAGAATTTTGCAAGTTAAATGCATTTTTGCCAATCACATGCAAAAGAAATTTTATGCCTACAAGTAATGTGTTTAGCTTACCTACTTTCTTCTGTCCTCAGTTGTCTTCGTGTGAGTCTAACCACTGAGAAGGTAGAGGAGCATGGCAGGCACTCAGTGACCACACTGAGAGGATATGGGCTCTACACAATATCTCACAACCCACAGTGTGGATAACCTAGTTCTCCCTGGAAAAGGAGAGCAACAGCTGGGCTACACCTGTAGTTCAAAGCAGCTCATGTAGCACTAGTGAAATAATGCATGTACAACTACTATAAAGGAAATAAAACATGCACAGACAGAATGTAAAATGAGGAAATTTCTGTCACTTTGTAGGCTCATGGGGTGAAGGACAATAGTTTTGTTCAATGCAGCGATCTTTTCTTGGTTCTCTAATTGCTTAACAACTATACTGACTGGGGTGATGACAATAGCAGATGCCAAAGCATAATGGAACAAGAAATGGAATTGAGTATAATCTTTGGAAAAGCTAGAGAAAATGTAGTTTCTTTTGTCATCCAGCTTTGAGTTACCAAGGGAAGAAGACCTTCTCTCCTCATTGCCCCTCCTCCCCTCACTCGTGTGCCTGATATTTATGAGCAGACTTTTATATGACTGTGCAAGAATTTTGGGTACACATGTGAGAGGGCTTAGTTCTTTCTTGCACATTGGCCTTCCTGCCATAATAAACAGACATCAACTACTTTACATATTCACTGACTTTTTTTAATGTGACATATCTATACCAATTACAAGAATTGCTAAGCTCACTCTTACAATTTTAAATAGAAATAATATTCTTTCTCTTGACAAATATTCATTGAGAACCTACCACACACATCATAGTGTTCTAAATACCAAAAACATTTTGCCATATAGAAAACCAAATATCAAAAAACAAAGCCTTATAATTACAGTTGACCCTTGAACAACATAGGATTTAAGGGCACTGACCCTCTGTGCAGTCAAAAATCTGTGTATACCTTTTGACTACCCAAAAAAGTTAACTAATAGCCTACTATTGACTGGAAATCTTACTCATAACATAAACAGTCGATTAACATATTCTATATGTTATATGTATTATAGACTGTACTCTTACAATAAATTAAGCTAGAGAAAAGAAAATGTTATTAAGAAAAGCATGAGAAAACACATTTACAGTACTGTACTTAACTAAAAAAAAAACTGTGTATAAGTAGACCTATGTAGTGAAGACCTGTGTTGTTCAAGGGTCAACCGTACATAAGAGTCTCTTCATGGTTTAACCAAATGTAAATTATGGCTTTGCTTAGTCTGCCTCTTCAAGGTTTCTAGCTCCCCTCCCACCCCATATTATTATTATTTTTTAAAGATTTTATGTATTTATTTGACAGAGAGAGAGCACAAGTAGGCAGAGCAGCAGGCAGAGGGAGAGGGAGAAGCAGGCTCTCCGCTGAGCAAGGAGCCTGAGCCCGACGTGGGGCTCGATCCCAGGACCCTGGAATCATGACCTGAGCCAAAGGCAGCTGCTTAACCGACTGAACCGCCCAGGTTCCCCCCCCCACACACCTCATCTTATTTGAGGCCATTCAGTTGTTATGGCATTCTGTATTGAGCAGTCTAATCCATCCTTCATCTTTGCACAGATATTGGTCCTCAACTCTACTCTTTATTTCTGAGTTTTTGTTATTTTTATTATTCATTCTTGACCAGCATCTCTGAACTGACTTTTACAATGGAGGCATCATAGATGACTTGTGTCTCTTTCTGGATCTGTATCCTCTTCATTCTGACTTGTGAAGCACTGAGTGATTCAGCATTATATGACCAGCTTTCTGAAAAATACCAGAGCCCTTTACTGCCAAAACCATATTCTTATAAGTAATTACATAAAACACATTAGGTAAGAAAACATAAAATTGATTCCTCAGTCCAGGTGGAACCAATAAGAGTCTGTGCTGGGAGGGTTGCAAGAACAGTAAAGCTCATTTAATCCAATGACTGTCCAATGTCTGAGTTCCTCTCCAGAGCTCCTAAGGAAGACCACCCAACTTTACTGATTTATTCAGTTCTGCACTCTGATATGAGGTCATGTCAACTAACCTTAGTGAATAACTCCAGTGAAGAAGAAACTGAGAGTGAGAGAGAGAGTGCACGACAGGGGGTAGGATCAGAGGGAGAAGCAGACTTCCACTGAGCAGGGAGTCTGATGCGGGACTGGATCCTGGGACTCCAGGATCATGACCTGAGCCGAAGGCAGTCGCTTAACCAACTGAGCCACTCAGGCGCCCCCAAGAAGAAACTATTTTTTACATGACTTTTATATGATTATTTGCATCTCCTGGTGTTTTCTGAAATTGTGGTGGTTACCATCAGTCTCCTGATAGGAAACAGGTGGTACACTAAGGAAAGCTTTCTGAAACATCCAGTCACTTAACATGAACAGGGTTAAGGAAAATGACAAAGAATGGTGAGGTACTCCAAGGCCAGCAACAGCAAGAACTCCAAATTTCCCAGAGACCACAGGAGGGGCCACTGGAGAAAAGGACCATTAAACCTTATAAAGGAAACAGCTGTTTTAGAAGAAAGCCACAGCACAGAAATTCCCAGAAAAGTGCAGTAGCCCCTTCCGACCCAGGAGCCCAATGTGGAGGGGCCCAGTGACATGATGGCACTCTCTCTCTACACTGCACTCTCTTGAGCTCAACAAGAAGTCAGACGATGAGGGTGTCCATGGTAGCTCTCCATAAAGCAGCACATCCTGGGCACCAATGGATGCAGAAAGTGGAAGGTGGAGCCAGAAATGCAAAAGCAGATAGCAAGCATAGTCCTCCACTTTTCTGTGTCAACATCCACTTATTTCTATGTTTGTATGAAAAACAAGGGTTCCAGCCAGGGGAAAACACTAAGTCCCATCAGCTATAGTATCACCATGGGGAGATATCAATTCAGTCCCCCACACCTCAAACCTAAAGCATGTCAAGCAGTAGAGTGAACTTCCTTAACTGCATGTAGTTTCATTGGCATGTGGAGCCCCAGATGGACAGTTTCAATTTAATGCCACCAGGGCTGGGTTCTCTAGTGGAAACATTTTTTTCTTGATCACCAGAATCTCCAAACCTTTCAAGCCAACTCCTGATGTGTGTTATTTGGGGCAAAACTGACACCTTCTCCTGCATTCCCTGTGGGTATACATCCCACAGACAGGTTAGAAAAAACAAAACAACAACACTTTGTACCCAGAGATAAACCAAAAATAACCTGTACATTTTTATTCCCCAGAATAAATAAAAAGAAATTCAACCTTCATCTCTAATAACTGAATATATCTGAAGATATGTCATGCCTTTATAGATATGATAATCATGTGAGAAAATCACTCTTTCTCTATCATAAACAGATTAAGTGTAAACTCATTAACCTTGACAGTTTTGAAGAAGTCTTTCCCATTTAAATGTCTGCTATGATCTGACATGCTGATCTTCTGAAGTCCAATTTTCTCTCACTCTTCAGGAAAATTTCTATTTTTGCTTTTCTAATACTTTTATATTTCACTCTTCTTTTCACATGCCCCTGGACACCTCAGTGACATCTCAAGTCCTTGAACTTTTGGAAGACTTATTTCTCAGCCTTCGATATGCTTGGATCTCACTAGGGCTGTTTACTACATTCTACTTTCAAGACCCATTTAGCATGATAACATCATTATAATGGACCAGTGTGATGTTCAATGGATCATTAACATAATCAAGTTCTCTCCAAACAATATATTGAAAGAGAATAAGAAAGCAAATATAGCCTGGGGTTAAAACAACAACAAAAAAGGTGCATTGCTGTTCTTATCATGTGAAGCAAATTGCATAAAACAATTATATATTTAGAAAGAAAATATTAGTTCAATAGCTGCATAGCAGGTGCCAGGTACTACAGTGATTTACTCTAGTTAAAATATTATCCTGAGCAACATCACCATCTGAGTAAGTGTTCAATAGAACTTGGCCATTCTCCAAGATCCTTCCAAATTTTGCACTGGTTATAAAAGAGAATTAAATGAGATATACTAAAAATCACAAACCCTTTATCTTTCAGAAGCTATATAGTGGCATTGATCTCTGATATTTCCCCAGGAATATGATTTCACTTTGTTAAGCAACTTTGAGAAGGAGCATTCTAGGGGTTTCCTTCTATCTGGATTTTCCTACCTAAATAACCATTATATAAATCAGGAAGCCAATGTGGGGACTCTGCATGTTACTAAGTATAACTATTCTCAGTTATGTTTTGGGACACAGAAAATTACCACATAGTGTGTCCACATTACCACAGGATCCAATATAAGTTGAATTCAAGCCAAGCAACTTTCACCTATATTACATATGGCACACACTCTTGAGTGATGGATCACACTCCAGGGATCTGAGAGCTAGGATGTGAATCTTTCCTTAATGTACAATAATTCTGGCAAATAACTCAGCATGCCCTTCTAGGGAAGACTTAGAGGAAGATGCCAGTACATACCTGGAGCTCTGTGGCCAGGTCCATCCTGAAAATGAACCAGCACACTCCTCAATCAAAGAATTTCAGTTATGTGAACTGGCCTTAGGTCTAGTCATTGAGACAAAAAAGTCTATAAATCTCCATAGAGCAAGTGGTACCAGGTTTCTGCCCAGTAGGCTTAGAGCTTTTCTGCCTTGAAAAATTTTAATCAACACGTAGTCTGTTTTATTTTTAAGAAATCCATGATCAATTGACCATAACCATAGTTACATGGGTCAAAACAGTGATTTTTCAGGGAACAGTACTGTCCCTCAACCCGCACCACCATTCTAACAAGTGTGGGATAAAAATAATAGCAGAACATGACCTGGAGACCTACAAGAGATAGACTCTCTTTAGGGAGCAGCACAAAGGGAAGACCAAGTGGTGAGACAAAAACAATATATCCCTAAAGGAATTGAATTTGAGGCCTCTTGTGTACTGAGGATAATCATAGTAATAAAAAACTTCAAACCCAACCTAACCTCTAACTAAATTAATGAAAAATTCCATATTTCAGAAAATTCTACTTCTGGGTATGTATCCAGAAGAATTGAAAGGAGAATCTTGAAGAAACATTTGCACACCTATATTCATAGCAACATTACTTATAGTAGCCAAGAAATGGAAGCAACTCAAATGTTCATCAATAGATAAATGGATCAAGAAAATGCAGTATATACATAATTGACTATTTTGCAGCCTTAAAAAAAAAGGAAATTCTATCACACGCTACAACATGTATGAACCTTGAAGACATTATGTGAAGTGAAATAGCCAGTCACAGAAGGACAAATACTGTATGATTCCACTTATATGAGATATCTAAAGTAGTCATATTTATAAATATAGAAAATAGAATGGTGGTTACCAGAGACTAGGGGGAGGAAGTAAAGGGGAATTGTTGTTTAATGAGTACAAAATTTGTTTGTTTCTTTTTTTTTTTAAAGATTTCATTTATTTTTTTGACAGAGAGAGAGACAGAGAGAGAGGGAACACCAGCAGGGGGTGTGGGAGAAGGAGAAGCAGGCTTCCTGCAGAGCAAGGAGCCCGATGCAGGGCTCAATCCCAGGACCCTGGGATCCCTGAGTTGAAGGCAGACGCTTAACAACTGAGCCATCCAGGTGCCCACAAAATTTCAGTTTCTGCAAGATGAAAAAGTTCTGGAGATCTGTTTCAAAATAATGTAAATATAGTTACACTACTGTGCTGTATAGTAAAAATAGTTAAGATGGTAAAGTTTATGATGTGTTTTTTTACCACATTTTTTTTAAAAAAGAGTTCACACTAGATGCTTAGCAGAAGAAAAGGCATACTCATCTCTAAGCATGAAAGTTATTTACCTCAATATTGAATATCTTATAAAATGTCTGACTTTCAATAAAAAATTGCAGAACAAAAAGGGGAGAAAAGAGAGGGCAGAAAAAAGTCTGATGAAACAAGCAATCAAACAAATCCATATATGACACAGATGTAGGAACTATCAGGGAATTTAAAATAATTATTATTAATGAAAAAAGTAGAGAGCATTTAAGATCCAAGATTCATTTAGAAGAATGAAGAAAATATGAAAAAAATATTTAAAAACACTGCTACACATATAGAGAATATCATCACTAGGTTCATCATCACACTCAACATAGCAGAGCAAAGAATCTGTAAACCTAGAGATAGTACAATAAAAATTACTAAAAGGAGAAAGGAAAAAAGTGTAAAAGAAAAAAAGAAAACAAATAATGAGCAATCAAAACCAAACAAAAATAAACTCTATTAGCCAACAAAGAACAGAACAGAGAATTCAAGAGATATGTGACATCACATATGAGTAATGGGAATCCCAGGAACGAAAGAAAGAGAGATTGAGGCAACAGAAATAGTTGAAAAATAATGGCTGAAAATCTCTAAAATTAGTGATAGATACCAAAACACTGGAGGGAAACATACACCCACACTGCACATAACCTAAATGGAAATAAAGATAAGAATGACAGTAAACTTCTCATCAGAAATCACACAAACAAGAAAATGGAGTGTTATGTTTAAAGTGTAAAATGCTAAGAGAAAAATAACCTGTTAGACCAGAATTATTGACATATTTTGGTATTTTCCTTTAAGAATAAAGAAATATGAAATGACATCACAAATGGCTACAAATTCTATGAGATTAAAAAATGGCAGATTTGAAAACAAATATAGACAGATATACAATTATAATTGATAAGTAGACAAATTATCAGTAGGATTATATATAGATGATCAGAAATATTATCCATCCACCTAATCTAATTGACATTATAAAACAATTCATCCAATAATATCAAGACACATGAAACATTCACCAAGGCATAGCACATCCCAGACCAGACCATTACAAAAAAAGCTAACAAAGTTATAAGTACATAAATCATGCAAGGTGTGTTTTAACCTCCAAAAAACTTAAACTAGAAATCTACAAAAGAAAATATCTGACAAACCCCAGTATTTTGGAAATTTAAAAAAACATGCAAAAATTAACCCATAGTCTAAAAGGAAGTCTCAAGAGAAAATTAAAATAATATTTTGAAATAAAAGAGTAAAAAGCAAAAATGTCAACAAAATATTAGTAAATTGGATTCAAAATGTTTAAAAGAATTTTACGTCATGACCAAGTGGGATTTATTCCAATCTGCAAGGCTGATTTATCATTTGAAAAAACATTTAATCATCCATAACATCAACAGGTTAAAGATGAAAAATAATATGTTTATGTCAATAGATGCAGAAAAAGCATTTGATAAAATCCAACACCCATTCATGATAAAAATTCTCAGGAAACTAAGGCATAGAGGGCAACTTTCTCAAGGTTGTAAAATACATCTAAAAAATTCCTACAACTAACATCATGCCTAATGGTCAGAAGCTAGAGGCTTTCTTGCTAAGAGCAGGAACAAAGCAGTGATGTCCTCTCTTAACTCTCCTATTTGACATCCTATTGGAAGATGTAGATGATGCAATAAGACAAGAAAAGGATCACAAAAAAAGTTAAAGCCATCTTTCTTCACAGATGACATGATTGCCTATATATATAATCTTAAAGAACCAACAACGGAAAAACTCCTGGATCTAGTAAGTGATTATAGCAAGCTTGCAGGATATGAGGTTAATATACAAAAATCTATTGCTTTCTTATATACCAGCAATGAACAATTAGAATTTGAAATTAAAAAACACAATACAAGGGTCCCTGGGTGCCTCAGTTGCTAAGCGTCTGCCTTAGGCTCAGGTCATGATCCCAGGGTCCTGGGATCGAGCCCCACATCAGGCTCCCTGCTCAGCAGGAGGCCTGTTTCTCCCTCTCCAACTCCCCCTGCTTGTGTTCCCTCTCTCTCTGTGTCTCTCTCTGTCAAATAAATAAATAAAATCTTTTAAAAATAAATAAAAATAAATAAATAAAAAACACAATATAATTTATATTGGCACCCCCCAAAAGCAATAGGTATAAATCTAACAAAATTTGTATAACAGCTATCAATATATGTACAAGAGCTCTATGAGGAAAACTACAAAAATAATGCAACAAATCAAAGAAAAGTTAAATAAATAAATATTCCATGTGCAGGAATGAGAAGACTATCTCGTCAAGTTAGTTCTTCCCAACATGATCTATAAATTCAATGTAATCCCAATAAAAATCACAGCAAGTTATTTTGTGGATATCAACAAGCTTATTCTAAAGTTTATACAGACAGGCAAAAGATCCAGAAAAGCCAGTATAATATTGAAGTAGAACAACTTTGGGGTACTGATTCTATACAACTTCAAGACTTACTATAAAGCTATAGTAATCAAGGGGTGTCTGGGTGTCTCAGTTGGTTAAGCATCTGCCTTCAGCTCAGGTCCTGAGATCAACCCCCCACATTGGGCTCCCTGCTCAGTGGAGAGTCTGCTTGTCCCTCTCCTGTGCTCCTGCCCCTCTCCCTCTCCCTGGCTCATGACCTCTCATGCACATGTTCTCTATTTCTCTCTCAAATAAATAAATAAATAAATAAATAAATAAATAAATAAAACCTTAAAAAAATAAAGCTACAGTAATCAAGATTATGTGGTATTAGTAAAATAATGGATAAATAAATCAATGAAACAGAATAAAGAGCCCCTCAAAACACTCACATAAATGTGAGCACAAAAGCACAAAATGCTTTTGATAAAGTAGCAAAATCAATTCAATAGAGAAAAGATCATCTTTTCAACAAATGAACATCCACATTAAAAAAAAAAAAAGATACGGACCTTATACTTTTCATAAAAATTAACTTAAAAGGGATCATAGGCCTAAAGGTAAAATACAAATTAAACTCCTAGAAGATAACACTGGAGAAAACCTAGGTAACTTTGGGTTTAATGAAGACCTTTTAGATAGAACACCAAAAGCATGATCCATGAAAGAAAAATTTGATGAGTTAGACTTCATCAAAATTTTAAAAATTCTGCATTGCAAAAAAAAAATATATATATATATTAAAAAATAAGAAACCACAAACTTATAGAAAATACTTGCAAAATACATATCTGATAAAGTACTGGATTCCAAAATAAACAAAAAACTCTTAAAACTCAACAATAAGAAGACAATCCATTTTTTTAAATGGAAAAAAGATCTTAATAGACATCCAAAGAAGATACACAGATGGCAAGTAAGCACATGAAATACATGAAAAGATGTTCAACATCATGTGTCATTAGAGAATTGCAAATTAAAACAACAATGAGATAACACTATACACATATTAGAATGTCTGAAATCCAAAACACTGACAACACCAAATGCTGACAAGAATATGGAGTCACAAGTACTTTCATTCAATGTTAGTGGGAATGCAAAATAGTACAGCTACTTTAGAAGGCAGTTTGGAGGTTTCTTACAAAATCAAACATATGCTTACCATATGATCCAGCAATTGCACTCCTAGGTATTTACCCAAATGAGATGAAAACTTATGTTCACACAAAAACCTGCACATGGATATTTTTAGCAGCTTTATTCATAATGGCCAAAAATTGCAAGCAGCCAAGATGTCCTTTAATAGATGAATGGATAAACTATGGTACATCTATACAATGGGATATTATTCAGTAATAAAAACAAATGAGCTATAAAACCACAAAAGGTCATGAAAGAACCTTATATTATATTATTAAGTGAAAGAAGCCAATCCGAAAAGCCTACATACTGTATGATTCTAATTATATGACATTCTGAAAAGGCAAAACTACAGAGACAGTAAAGTTTAGTGGTTGCCATGGGTTAGCAGCAAGAGAGATATGAATAGGCAGAGCACAGAGGATTTTCATGGCAGTAAAACTACCTTGTATGGTTCTGCAGTGGCGGATACATGTCATCATGCATCTGTCAAAACTCATAGAATGTTTAAAACAAAAAGTGAATTCTAATGCAAATTATGTACTTTAAGAACATATCAATATTGGCTCAATTGTAATGCCAGATGTTAATAATAGGGTAAACTCTATGTGTGTACAGGGAGATGAGAAGAGGTATATTGGCATTCCCTGCACTACCACTAAATTTTCCTGTAAACCTAAAATTGTTCTAAAAATTAAAATGTATTAATTAAAAGGAAAAAAAAAAGAGAATGAAAAGGAAACATCAACATTTAGGAAATACAGATAAACGAGTGTTTTAGATGGAAATTCATAACATTAAATGCTTGTATTAGAAAGATTTAAACTCAGTAACTTCATATTCTACCTAGAAAAAACAGAAACTAGAGAAGGAGAAAATCAAACCTAAAATAAGTAGGAAGAATGAAATAAGACAAATTAGAACAGGTAAATACAATTGATAATAGAAAATGGAAAAAAACAATAGGGAAAATTGTCATAGTTGTTTCTAAAAGAGATTAATATAGTTGATATGCCTCAAGTGAGGAAAATAAAAAAGGAAAGAAAACACAAATCATCATGAAACAAACAAGCAACATCAATACTGATCCTACAGACATTAAAAAATAACAGAATCCCACAAGCATCATTGTGGCCCTAAATTTGAAAATGTATGTGATATACACCATGCCTTGGAAGACTCATATTACCAAAACTCACTCAAAAAGAAATAGATAACCTGAAAAGCCCTATATTTATTAAATAAATTGAATTTGTAGGTAAAGACTTCCAAAAAAAACCCACCAAAAACAAAACTTCATGTCCAAATAGTTGGCCAAGATGCTCTTCAACCAATGAATGGATTAAAAAAACTTGATATGGCTGGAAGGAAAGATGGCAGAGGAGTAGGGGACCCTATTTCAACTGGTCCCCGGAATTGAGCTGGATATCTACCAGACCACTCTGAGCAGCACAAAATCAGCCTGAGATGTAAGAAGATCTGGATCTCTACAAACAGAATATCGCAGGTGGTTGGTTTCGAGGTAGGAAGTGGGGAGCCGTGATTCCGTGGGCAGATATCGGAGGATAAATGGCAGTGGGAGGGAGCCTGTCCATGGGGATCCTACACCACCAGTGAGCAACAGCCTCGCTCGCTGGGGATGGGGCACAGACTCGCAGACCAGTAGTGGCAGGGAAAGGAATTTAGGGCAGCCCCCAGGGTGGAAACCCAGAGCAGCAGGGTCCCACGTGTGAACTGGGAGCGGCTGGTGGTTTTAGAAGCACAAAGGGCAGAGACATGCCCCGACTTGTAGGCAGGACTGGGAGCGCTGCGGAGGGGCGCACAACCCAGGACGCTGCAGTTTATAGCAGCACGGACAGAAATGGAGACAGTGTGGCCTGGAGACCTCACTGAAGAACAGACTGCAATCTCTCTGCTCTGAGGCAGAGGGTTGGAAACGGTCTCTTCTGCTCTGACTCACGGGAGAGACATGGAAAACCACCAGGGAAAGCCACCAGAAAACAAAAGCCCACAAAACTGATTCCCACTGAGCCCATCCCATGCCACAGGGGGGCAGGGCAACTCCACCCAAACAGGGTTGCCTGAGTAACAGCGCAGCAGGCCCCTCCCCCAGAAGACAAGCTGGGAAAACAAGAGGCCAACAGCCCTAAGGTCCCTAGAAAACAGGTGCATCTTGCTTGGGTTCTGGTCAATAATTTGGACTCTATACATTCCCTCAAACACCCATCAACAGAATGACTAGGAGGAGGAACCCCCAAAATAGAAAAGACTCAGAGATTATGACTTATGCTGCAGATTTACAAATAGATGCAGATATAACCAAGATGTCAGAGATGGAATTCAGGCTAGCAATTGTGAAGACAATAGCTAGAATGGAGAAATCAATTAATAGCAACATAGAGTCTCTAAGGGCAGAAATGAAAGCTGAATTGGCAGAACTTAAAAATGCTATCAATGAGATCCAATCTAATCTAGATAATCTAACAGCTAGGGTAAGTAAGGCAGAAGAACGAATAAGTGACCTGGAAGACAATATAATGGATAAAAAGGGAAAAGAGAAGGCCAGGGAAAAACAACTCAGAATCCATGAAAATAGAATCAGAGAAATAAGTGACACCATGAAGCGTTCCAATGTCAGAATAATTGGAATCCCAGAGGGAGTGGAGAGAGAGAGGACTAGAAGATGTATTTGAGCAAATTGTAGCTGAGAACTTCCCTAATCCGTGGAATGAAACAAACATTCCCGTCCTAGAGGCAGAGAGGACCCCTCCCAAGATCAAGGAAAACAGGGCAACACCCTGGCATGTAATAGTAAAACTTGCAAATCTTAGAACCAAGGAAACCATCTTAAGGACAGTTAGGGGGAAGACATTCCTTACGTACAGAGGGAGGAACATCACAATAACGCCAGACCTATCCACAGAGACCTGGCAAGCCAGAAAGGCCTGGCAAGACATATTCAGGGTACTAAATGAGAAGAACATGCAGCCAAGAATACTTTATCTGGCAAGGCTTTCATTTAGAATGGATGGAGAGATACAGAGCTTCCACGACAGGCAGAAACTGAAAGAATATGTGACCACTAAGCCAGCCCTGCAAGAAATATTAAGGGGGGTTCTATAAAAGGAGAAAGATCCCAAGAGTGATATACAACAGAAATTTACAGGGACAATCTGTAAAAACAATGTCTTCACAGGCAACATGATGACAATTAATTCATGTCTTTCAATAATCACTCTCAACGTGAATGGCCTAAATGCTCCCATAAAATGGCACAGGGTTGCAGATTGGATAAAAAGACAGGACCCATCCATATGCTGTCTACAAGAGACTCATTTTGAACCTAAAGATACATCCAGACTGAAAGTGAAGGGATGGAGATCCATCTTCCATGCCAGTGGACCTCAAAATAAAGCTGGGGTAGCAATTCTTATATCAGACAAATTCGATGTTAAGCTAAAGACTGTAGTTAGAGACACAGAAGGACACTATATCATTGTTAAAGGGTCTATCCAACAAGAAGATCTAACAATTGTAAATATCTATGCCCCCAACATGGGAGCAGCCATCTACATAAGCCAACTGTTAACCAAAATAGAGTCATATTGATAACAATACATTATTGTAGGAGACCTCAATACTCCACTCTCAGCAATGGATAGATCATCTAAGCAGAAAATCAACAAGGAAACAAGAGCTTTGAATGACACACTGGACCAGATGGATCTCATAGATATATACAGAACATTCCACCCTAAAACAACAGAATACTCATTCTTCTCAAGCGCACATGGAACTTTCTCCAGAATAGACTACACACTGGGTCACAAATCAGATCTCAACTGATACCAAAAGACTGAGATTATTCCCTGCATATTCTCAGACCACAATGCTTTAAAACGAACTCAATCCCAAGAAAAAATTTGGCAGAAATTCAAACACTTGGAAGCTAAAGACCACTCTGCTCAAGAACGTTTGGGTCAACCAGGAAATCAAAGAAGAACTTAAACAATTCATGGAAATTAATGAGAACAAAAACACATCGGTCCAAAACCTATGGGATACCACAAAGGCAGTCGTAAGGGGGAAATACATAGCCATCCAAGCCTCACTCAAAAAAACAGAAAAATCCCGAATTCACCAACTAACTCTACACCTTAAAGAACTAGAGAAAAAACAGCAAACAATGCCTAAGCCACACATTAGAAGAGAAATAATTAATATCAGAACAGAGATCAATGAATTGGAAACCAGAAACACAGTAGATCAGATCAACAAAACTAGAAGTTGGTTCTTTGAATGAATTAATAAGATTGATAAACCACTGGCCAGACTTTTCCAAAAGAAAAGAGAAAGGACCCAAATTAATAAAATTATGAATGAAAGGGGAGAGATCACGACTAACACCAAGGAAATAGAAACAATTATTAGAAATTATTATCAACAACTATATGCCAATAAACTGAGCAATCTGGATGAAATGGAGGCCTTCCTGGAAACCTATAAGCTGCCAAGACTGAAACAGGAAGAAATTGACAACCTGAATAGGCCAATAACCAGTAACGAGATTGAAGCAGTGATCAAAAACCTCCCAAAAAACAAAAGAGTCCAGGGCCTGATGGATTCCCTGGGGAATTCTACCAAACATTCAAAGAAGAAAAAATACCTATTCTCCTGAAGCTGTTTCAAAAAATAGAAACAGAAGGAAAACTTCCAAACTGATTCTATGAGGCCAGCATTACCTTAATCCCCAAACTAGGCAAAGACCCCATCAAAAAGGAGAGTTTCAGACCAATATCCCTGATGAATATGGATTCCAAAATCCTCAACAAAATCCTAGCTAATAGGATCCAACAGTACATTAAAAGGATCATCCACTATGACCAAGTGGTATTTATCCCCGGGATGCAAGGGTGGTTCAACATTCACAAATCAATCAACATGATAGAACATATTAATAAGAGGAGGGAGAAGAACCATATGGTCCTCTCAATTGATGCAGAAAAAGCATTTGACAAAATACAACATCTTTTCCTGATTAAAACTCTTCAGAGTATAGGGATAGAGGGAACATTCCTCAAGTTCATAAAATCCATCTATGAAAAACCCACAATGAATATCATCCTCAATGGGGAAAAGCTGAGAGCCTTTCCCTTAAGATCAGGAACACGTCAAGGATACCCACTCTCACCACTATTGTTCAACGTAGTACTAGAAGTCCTAGCAACAGCAATCAGACAACAAAAAGAAATAAAAGGTATTCAAATTGGCAAAGAAGAAGTCAAACTCTCTCTTTTCGCAGACGACATGATACTTTATGTGGAAAACTCAAAAGACTGTACCCTAAATTACCAGATCTCATACAGCAATTCAGTAATGTGGCAAGATACAAATCAATGCACAGAAATCAGTTGCTTTCTTATACACTAACAATGCAACTGTAGAAAGAGAAATTGGAGAAAGGATTCCATTTACAATAGCACCAAAAACCATAAGATACCTCAGAATAAACCTAACCAAAGAGGTAAAGGATCTATACTCTAGAAACTACAGAACACTCATGAAAGAAATTGAAGAAGACACAAAAAGATGGAAAAACATTCCATGCTCATGGATCAGAAGAATAAACATTGTTAAAATGTCTATGCTACCCAGAGCAATCTATACCTTCCATGCCATCCTGATCAAAATTCCAATGACATTTTTCAAAGCGCTGGAACAAACAATCCTAAAATTTGTATGGAATCAGAAAAGATCCCGAATCACCAAGGAAATGTTGAAAAAGAAAAACAAAGCTGGGGGAATCATGTTGCCCGATTTCAAGCTAGATTACAAAGCTGTGATCACCAAGACAGCATGGTACTGGCACAAAAACAGGCATATAGACCAATGGAACAGATTAGAGAACCCAGATATGGACCCTCAACTCTATGGCCAAATAATCTTCAACAAAGCAGGAAAAAATATGCAATGGAAAAAAGTCAGTCTCTTCAATAAATGGTGCTGGGAAAATTGGACAGCCACATGCAGAAAAATGAAACTCGACCATTTTCTAACACCATACACAAAGATAAACTCAAAATGGATGAAAGACCTCAATGTGAGACAGGAATCCATCAAAATCCTAGAGGAGAACATAGGCAGTAACGTCTTTGACATCGGCCACAGCAACTTCCTTCAAGATACATCTCCAAAGGCTAGTGAAACAAAAGCAAAAATGAACTTTTGGGACTTCATGAAGATAAAAAGCTTCTGCACAGCAAAGGAAACAGTCAACAAAACAAAGAGGCAACCCACAGAATGGGAGAAGATATTTGCAAATGATACTACAGATAAAGGGCTGGTATCCAAGATCTATAAAGAACTTCTCAAACTCAACACCCAAAAAACAAATAATCAAGTCAAAAAATGGGCAGAAGGTATGAAAAGACACTTCTCTGAAGAAGACATACAAATGGCTAACAGACACATGAAAAAATGTTCATCATCATTAGCCATCAGGGAAATTCAAATTAAAACCATAATGAGATACCACCTTACACCAGTTAGAATGGCAAAAATGGACAGGGAAAGAAACAACAAATGTTGGAGAGGTTGTGGAGAAAGGGGAACCCTCTTACACTTTTGGGGGGAATGCAAGTTGGTACAGCCACTTTGGAAAACAGTGTGGAGGTGCCTCAAAAATTTAAAAATAGAGCTACCCTATGACCCAGCAATTGCACTCCTGGGTATTTACCCCAAAGACACAGATGTAGTGAAAAGAAGGGCCATATGCACCCCAATGTTCATAGCGGCAATGTCTGCAATAGCCAAACTGTGGAAAGAGCTGAGATGCCCTTCAACAGATGAATGGATAAAGAAGATGGGGTCCATATATACAATGCAATATCACTCAGCCATCAGAAAGGATGAATACCCAACTTTTACATTCACATGGATGGGACTGGAGGAGATTATGTTAAGTGAAATAAGTCAAGTAGAGAAAGTCAATTATCATATGGTTTCACTTATTTGTGGAACATAAGGAATAACATGGAGGACATTAGGAGAAGGAAAGGAAAAATGAAGGGAGGGAAATCGGAGGGAGAGATGAACCATGAGAGACTATGGACTCAGAGAAACAAACAGGGCTTTAGAGGGGAGGGGGGAGGGGGTATTGGTTAGCCCGGTGATGGGTATTAAAAAGGGCACGTACTGCATGGAGCATTGGGTGTTATAAGAAAACAATGGATCGTGGATCACCATAACAAAAACTAATGATGTATTGTATGGAGAGTAACATAACATAATAAAATTAAAAAAAAAAAAACTGTGTTATGTAATACAATGCAATATTATTCAGCAATAAAAACAAATGAGCTGCTGAATCACACAATTGATATTAAATAAATTGGATCAATAAGTATTGGACCAATATTAAAGAAATTGTGCAAAGTGAAAGAAACAAGACTCAAAAGGCTACATAATTCCATGTATATAACTATTTTTTAAAAAAAACCAAATCATAGGGTCAGAAAACAGATCAGTGGTTACCCGTGGTTGATGCAGGTGGGGTTGACTCCAAAGGGAACACATATGGAAAATTTAGGGTAATAGGACTATTTTGCATGGTAATATGATGGTAGATATATGAATCCATGTATCTGTTAAAACATAGAATTGTATACTACAGAGTGAACTTAACTGCATGGAAATATCAAATAAATCCTCCAGCATTGGGGAGATCCCAAGATTGGATGCATACTATAATAAAGGAATCTAACTGTATTATAAATGTATGCATAACCTCATTAAATTGAATGTGGCAAAAATGAGCTAACCTAAGTAACTTTGGAAAACTGTTTTGACTGAATATTGTAAGGTTAAAGACAGAAAACCTGTACATAAACAATTACTGTAGTGGGTTTAGGTTGCCAATCATGAATTAAAGTTGCATGTACAATAGAGTTAAATAAATAATTAAATTATAGAAAATAAAAACCAGATTTCTTATTGTCAGAAATTAAGTTAATAATATGTAAGGAGAGAGAAAGCCAGAATAAATCCTGAGGTACTGAGAAATATCATGAACTCATGTTATTTTTTATCTCTATATCAATTGTATAGATAGGTAGGTAGGTAGATATAGATAGATAATTATGTATATATGTGTACATGGATAATAGGCATATATATTTTCTCTAGCTATGTCCACTGAGAGGGTCTAGAAGCAGTAACAGTCAACAGTAATGACATATCCAGCACCCAGATCTTGGTTTCTATCTCCTTTCTCCAATAAAACGAACCAGGTTTCTTTGGGGAAATGGTTGATTCTAGGACTGGGGAAAGGGAAATACAAGATAGTTTAGTGCATCTTGCAGTGCCAGAAAGTAATTTTGGAAGTGCTTAAAGGAATGGTTAGATATAAAAAGGATATAGAGACCATCCTGAAAGAGCTCCCAATAGTCAAAACTGGAGCATTTTGAATACAATAAATAATGAAAATATTGAATTATAATCCAAAGGGAAAAAAAATCCATGAATCCATAATGATATAAATAAATAACTGAATAAGTAAATAAGTGTGAGAAGGTACAAATCTTTCTTGCAGAAGAATTCCAGATAATATACAAATACTCTCCCTTCCAAAGATGGCACTTAATTCCCCTCCTCTTGAGTTTGGGCTAGATTTAGTGACTCTCCCAAACAAGAAAGTATGAAAAGAAGAAAAAAAAATGGCAACCTTATAGGGCAGAAACTTCATCAATACTCTCTTAACCAAGTTATATAGGTTAGTCATCAGTAACAAGTCAGTTGTTATCTTGTACCCCCTGATTTGATGTGATGAGAAGGGCACTTCACCTTTGTGGTATCCTTCTGCAAAGTACTTAACCCTATTCTAATCATGAGAAATCATCAGACAAATCCAAAATACCTGACCAAATACCCAAATATTCCCTAAAATTGTCAAGATCACAGGGGAAAAAAGACATGCCATAGACCAGAGGAGACAAAGGAGACAAGATAACGAAATGCAACATGGTATCCCTGGATTCGGTCTGGGAGCAGGGCAAGACAATAGAGGAGAAACTAGCTAAATTCCAATAAAGTCTGGAGCTAATTGTATTATGTAATGTTAATTTCTTAGTTTTGGCAAATTTACTATGGACATATATGATGCTAATATTAAGGGAAGCTGGGTGTAGTACATATGAGAACTCTCTGTACTATCTTTGCAACTTTTCAGTAAATCTAAAAATATTCCAAAATAAATAGGTTTTTCTTTTAAAAAGCACTCTAGTTGCTAACCCATCCTCCACCTTTTTAGTTCCATTATCTGGTCTCTACCATTCCAGAATCATATTATTCTGATTGGGAACAGGGAGTCCAGTATCCAATGTAGCACCTTCTACTGTTAATCTCCAGCTACAAAAGAGAGCTCTCAGTGAATTTTTCAAGTATATTAGTACCGTCTACACCAATACATTATTTGTGTCTTGGTGAAAAGAATATCTTCCAGGTCCTCTGTGAATCTGTTTAAAGACTGGCTGTGTAGGTTGCACATAAGAGATCCACTCCAAAATGCCCATCTCCTCAACTCTTATACTCCTTCCTCTAGAGGTTGCCAGGAAGCTTTTGACTTCTCAGTCTCAGTAATGTGGGCAACAGTTGAATGCAGCTTTTAATTACACTTTAGTAGAGTGGTAATATCATTCCAGGTGGGTAAGCCAACAAATTATTCATGTGATTACATCCATATTAATAATTTCAGTCCAAACTCATTTCAAATTTTGTCCATATTCTTAAAATTCACTCTCATGCATGTTTCCTCTGACTCCTGCAGATAAAAATTGGTGAGTTCTTGCAGCAACTTTGGTATTTGTGTTATCTTCAAAAGATGACTAGTTCTTCTCTGTCTGGCTTTGCTGAGATCTGATACCCATATAGATCTGGATGCCATGAGGAGTGCTGAGAAAAATTAGCATCTCCTTCTGAGGCAATTGCCTTAGATGCAGTCACTGAAAAGACTTTTTGCTGGAGAAAATTGGTCCCTCAGACTTGAGGGCAGGAGAGTTGGGTCAGGAGGCAAATTCACTGGAATGTGGGGTCAAAATCCTCAGCTCTATCTCTATTTGGCCAAATTCTACCCCAGCATTATTGCTGTACAACAAGATTACTACAAACCTACTGGCTTAAAACAACACAAATCTATTGTCTCATGGCTTTTGTGTCAGAAGGTTGGACATGAATCAGCTGGGTTTTCTGCTTCAGGGTCTCACAAGCTACAAGCAAGGTGTCAGCTGGGGTTGCTAGCTATCTCATCTGAGGCTCTGGGGAAGGATCTGGTTCTAAGATCCTGTGGTTGTTGATAGTATTTCTTATAGGCTGCTGGACTAAAAGCCTCAGCCTCTTGCTGGTTATATGTTAGAGGTCACCCTCAGCTCTTTTCCACATGGCCCTCTTCATGTGGTAGCTCACAACATGGCAACTCACTTCTTCAAATTCAGAGAGAGAGAGAGAGAGAGAGAGAGTCTCCTAGCAAGACAAATTACAATGCTATGAAATGCAATCTCATGCATTCTGTCATCTTTGCCATCTTCCAATGTTTGGAAACAAGTCACAGGTCCCATTCACACACAAAGGGAGTGGATTACATAACAGTATGAACACTAGGATATGGTGACCATGAAGGCCAACTTAGCATCCGTCCAGCACAGTCTCTATCCCTCATCTTAGACTCTCATCTTTTTCACCAGTACCTTGATCTTAACACAAGGGACTTGGTGAGGTTGTATATTTAAATGGAAATGGAACTCTTGTGCACTGTGGATGCGAATGTAAATTGGTACAGCCACTATGGAAAACAGTGTGGAGGTTCTTCAAAAATTAAAAATAGAACTACCATATGGCCCACAAATCTCACTTCTAGGTATGCATCTGAAGGAAATAAAATAACTATCTCAAAGAGATATGTGTACCCTCATGTTCATCACAGCATTATTTGCAATAGCCAAGATGTGGAAACAACCTAAGTGCCCATCTATAGGTGAATGAACAAATACAATGTCATATATGTATACAATGGAATATTATTCAGCCACAAGAAAGAAGGACATCCTCACATTTACAGCAACGTGGATGGAACTTGAGGATAAGTGAAATAAGTCAAAGAAAGATAAATACCTCATGATGTCACTTATATGCAAAAACTAAAGTAAAAAGAAACTTATAGAGAAAATAGATTGTGGTGTACAGAGGTGAGTTGAAAAGTAGGGGGAATGGGTAAAGGTGATCAAAGTATAAATGTTCTAAGATAAGTAAGTTCTGGGGACATAATATACAGCATGGAAACTATAGTTAATAATACTGTGCTGTATATTTGAAAGTTGCTAAGAAAGTAGATCTTAAAAGTTCTCATCGCAAGAAAAAAAAATTGTAACTACGTGAGGTGATGGGTGTTAACTAAACTTATTGTGGTGATCATTTTGCATTATATACATATATCAAATCATTATGTTACATGCCTGAAACTAATACAATGTTATATGTCAATTATAACTCAATAAAACCATGGGAAAAAAAGTCATCACCAACCAACAACTCTCTCCCACAGCAGGTAAATAAATAAATAAAAGGAACTGCAACTCTACAACTAATAGTCTGCAAGTGGGGTTGGTTTTCACATCAGCCCTGAAGTTAAAGAAAGCAAAGATATCACTCCCAGAGACAGGCTGATTTTTCTATCCACGTTCTGAGTTGGGCACATCACACCTTCAAATTCCCCTTTTCCTTTTGTACATTGTCTAGGTCCACCTAGAACAGCTACCTAATTACAACATTGTAATCACCATTGTTGCCATAGTAACTAAGTTTCACAGCTACTGGACTGCTCAATGCCTTGCCTTCATAGTTCTTGATACTTATAATTAAACACGTACTGCATTGTGCAAAATCTCTTTATATTTGAAACTTTCTCTATTCTTATTTTATTTAATTTTTTTAATATTTTATTTATTTGTCAGAGAGAATGAGAGAGTGAGAGAGGCAGGCAGAGGGAGAAACAGGCTCCCCGCTGAGCAAGGAGCCTGATAGGGGACTCACTCCCAGGGCCCTGGGATCATGACCTGAGCCAAAGGCAGAGCCAAAGACACTTAACCGACTAAGCCACCCAGGCATCCCTGTTTCTCTTTTCCAATACTGAAAATTAAATGTAGACTTATCATAAAACAGAGCAACTCAAGGAAATTAATACCTAAGGAAATTTCACTTTCTTAACAAAAAGAATAAACACCTGCAGTTTTATTGATGTGGAATGACACCCAGCTATCGTATGCTACAGTTTTTCCAATGAACAATGGGAAAGAACTTTTAATTCTTAAAACAAGTGCTACTTCTTACATTCCAGAGTAAACCAGGTATGTTTCGTCCTTCCCACAATGTCTCTAAGAAGCAGTAGTAATCTTATAAAGGGAAATCATCTCTGCTTTCCTCCATGGGTCATCTGGTTGAACCCAAGAGGGGAAAGCATGATAAGGAAGAAAGCAATCCTGGATTTCTGTGCACTTTTGTGTACAGGGCCATTGTTTGTAGTCAACAAAGTGACACAGCAACAAAATGTTGAAACACGTGTTCAGCCTTGGGCAGAGGGAAAATGACAAAAGGCAGAGCAGTGTCACTGCCCAAGGCTGTCAGAAAGTGGAGTATGGAAGTCAGAATGGGGAAATAACTCTGGAGGTCAGAAGGGCCAAGGGATGCTGCACCGAGATGTTGGGCATTGCTCTAGAAAACAAGAAGTAAATAAAAATAAAACCTGGTTACTAAAAATCAGTAACACCAGGAATCAGGAGTCTGGGTGCCAGGCCCCAGCACTGCACTTCTAAGCTTCACTTTTATGGGTGTCAGAGGGAGTCTAGAACTCAAGGGGGTGTTCTCCCATTCCCCTTCTAAGCCAGCATTTTATATGAAGGATTTAAATGACCCCAGTTGAATGTGCCATGAGGGCCACAATTTTTTGTTTCTCTTTTTGTCTAAAAGTTTCTCCAAGATTGTCAAATAAAGGGACAGCATGCCTTCCCAGCTAAGATGGTATTCTCCTTTCACTGTACTTGCTGTTCCATTATGGCCTCATTTTCCATCTTGCTTTATGTTCTGTGGAGCTGAATCAATAAATCATCTCCTTCTATTCTGAATCGTCAGCCTGATAGGGTATGAGCTAATTCAAACTTAATATCTGATCTTTTTTTTTAAAGATTTATTTTATTTATTTGAGGGGGGGGGAGGGGCAGAGGGAGAGATGAACACAAACATTCTCCACGGCTGAGTGCAGAGCCCGATGCAGGGCTCAATCCCACCACCCTGATATCAGATCTGAGCCAAAACCAAGAGTTGGATGTTCATCCAGTTGTACAACCCAGGTCCCACAGCATTTGATTTATTTTAAACACTTAAAACAAAATAGCTAAGTGTGCTGTTAGATATTCCAACCTCAGAACTAGGATGTGTTTATAAAAATAATTTCTCTAGATGGTGGATGTTTTATTCTGAAACAAGTCAGTACTTACTTTGTCTACCAGCATACCCCATTTCGGTCACGTGCTCTGAGTCAGTAGGATGCCCCTCGCTCCCATGGCAGCTGGGTATTCCAGGTAATGAGGGCAGCACTCTCAAGGAACACAAAACCCCTTTTCCAAGCTTCAGAAATTTTTTCTGAAATTGTAGGTCCCAAGTGAGTTGGCCTTTACCACTAAGTTATTTTGCTCTTGCTTAGTTTGTAAGACATATATATTGGAAGATTCAGTTTGTCCAAAGGCAAGTAAAATCTAAAACCTCTACATGAGGAAAGCTCTAAAATTTTGCGGTCTGGAGTGTCACCAAGCTCTTACTTGGTGGACTGCCCATCTCCCTGAAAGGGGCATAACCACCAATGGCTTTCTGGGACTCTCTGACTGGGAGCTGCTGCCCACTATGCCTGTCTATGGGGGGTTTACACAGCAATGCTCAGGTCTATAGCATCATCTGTAGTTTACTGGCCCATATCAAATGATTCTATGAAGCAGGAATTACCATCACCCCTACATTATAAGTGAGAATATAATGGTCTCAATAGTGAATAACTGTCACAGGTTACAGGCAAAGAGGAACAGGGCTGGGGGCCAGATGCAGACTGGACTCTGATTTTCCAAGGCACAACTTGAGCAACCGTGGTCCACCTAGCAGACCCTGGGCACCATCCATCCAGGTAAGTCCCAAACTTAGCACCCGACCTATTGTCCCCAAAGCCTGTGACTCTGTCTTTTGAGTCTCTTGTAAGTACCAGGAGGTTCAGTCTAAACCAGAAACTTGGGAGTCATTCTTTATTGCCTTTCATCCTCACTCCTTACAATGAAGGAATTAGCAAGTTCTGCTGATTTTCCTCCCTTAACAGTCGCCACTACATTATTTGCCCCTTTAATATTTCATTTAAAGGCACTATTGAGGAGTGCCTGGGTGGCTCATTCAGTTGAGTGCTGACTCTTGATTTCGGCTCAGGTCACGATCTCAGGGTCATGAGATTGAGCTCGCATCGGCTCCACACTGGGCCTGGGGCCTGCTTAGCCTGCTTAAGATTCTCTCTCTTCCTCTCCCTCTACCCCTCCCCTACCTCTCTACCCCTGCTCGTGGGTGCACTCTTTCTCTCTAAAAAATAAAGACAGTGTTGAGCACAGATTTTTGATTGAGATTATCTTTTTTTTTAATTGAGAGTAATTTTTATTCAAACTACTCATCCAGAAAATGTATTCAGTAAATATGGCAATGTAGCAACAAACTTGGGCTCATAAACCTTTGAAATAGTCAGGTAATCTTCAATGATGTTGATCAGGAAATTCTTCCATTGGTGGGAACTTCCATTGCTGAACTCTAGGATTATATCACCTGGGAATATTCTGATACTCCTTTCAATGATGCCTCTAAATGTGTGATCTTGAGTGAGACACTTTCCTTCTCTGTGCTTTAATTTTCTCACCTTTAAAAAGGACAATAACAGGGGTGCCTGGGTGGCTTAGCTGGGTAAGTGTCTGCCTTCGGCTCAGGTAATGGTCTCGGAGTCCGTGATTGAGCCCTGTATCCCTGTACGGTATCGGCCTCCCTGCTCGGCAAGGAGTCTGCTTCTCCCTCTGCCCCTCATACTGCTTGTGCTTTCTCTCTCACTCTCTCTCTCTCACATAAATAAATAAAATCTTTAAAAGAAATAAAAAATAAAAAGGATAACAGTAGCCACTCTATAGAGTTGTATGAAGATTAATATATGTAAAGTTCTTAGAATGGTACGCACAAAAAGTGAGCATTATATGCATGTTTGCTGCTGTAACTAGGTAGTGTGTCTGACTTCTGGAAGGTGTGTTCTTTCTACATCCAGAATGGGATTCAAAATCAAGACCTCTCCAAGCATTTTTCTGAAGAATGGTGTTTAGCCAATTCAAGAGCACAGGAGTATGTTTGTTATAACCCTGGGCACTTAGCTCAGTGATACGGACCACGTGGACAAAGCGGGTTTGCAGAAGACAGGAGCTGAAGGAAGTTGCCTAGAGTACAGGCTAAAGAGTCCAGACAGAGGCAGCACAGCAGGGGGGGAAGAGGAGACAGGCTGGACATCCTTCTAGCCAGGATGGATGTTCTGAAGGACTGGTGCCTACTTTGATAGGGGCAGCTGGTCCCAGTTTTTCTAAAAAAAGAATTTGACAATAGTTGTCCCTCAGGATATCAGGAGCCTGCTACTTCAGAAAAGGGCCACCACCTTAGTAGGACACTAGATGTTGAAAAGAGCAGAAGAATCTGGCAAGAAGTGTATGACTTGGAAGACATGTAGGGGCCAGGGCTCATCCATGGCAGCCAGGACATCAGGACAATGGCAACAAGGGTATTGTGGACCTCTGAAATGCATCTTTGCCTGGTCAGGATGAGCTCTGGTCATGGAACTCTGAGATGCATCTTTGCTTGCGGAGGATAAGCTCTGGAGTCAGGTTTTTCTTCCTGGCCCCTCCCGCAGCCTCCCCTGGGACATGGCCCTTGGCTCCAGTTTGCTGAACCTGCCCTAAAGCACCAGCTGCTCTCTCCCTGACCTCTCCAATCACTCCACTGCACTGAGCTCCCTCAGCTCTATGGCCTGTCAGAGCCATGAAACCATGGAAAAGCCTAAGATTTCAAGCCACTGTAAACCAGGGTCTTCCGTAATTTCATTTGTCCTTATGGTATGAGTAAAGTTAGAGTCATCCCTTCACGCAGAAGAGTGAAGTCAAAGTTAAGCTGAAAGATGATATTGCCAGTGGAATATCCACAGCTGGACTGGCTGCCAGGGTCCACTAAGGTGAGAGTTAGCTGTACATCCAGCTTTGCTGAGCCCATGTTTAGAGTGAAAGCACTTCTTTGAAGGTTGGGGAATAGAGAAGAAGCAAGCTGGAATGAGAAAGCACCCTAAATTTCCTCTTTCTTTCTTTATAAATGTACAGTAGGCAGAAGGCAACTGGATGGCATTTATTAAAACAAAAAATTTATAACATGTGCATAACATAAACACCCTAACAGTGGGAATTTGATTTTCTTCACTGCTATACACTGCTCTGAATTCCAGAATCCAGAACAATAGGTTCAAAATATTTTACTTCAAAATATTTGTGGAATTGACTTAAACTTATGACTCAATCATTCTACCTCTTAGAATTTATTTGCACTTTTCAGCTTTTGCTATAGTACTGAATGACCCTAATATCCCAGTGTGGTATAATAAGAAACAACTCTTTCTCCATTGAAAGAATGCCCCCCCTCACGGGGGCTGTGGGTCGGCTCTGGTCCTCTCTGCATGTGCTCCCATTCTGGAGCCGTGGGTGGAGGAGAAGCAGCCCTTATCTCAGATATGCTGTTCCTCAGGCAAAGAGAGAAAGAGCCGCAGGTGGAGCTGATCCACACTACCACCAGCAGAGCTTCCCTTCTGATATGGTGCTCACCACATGTCCAAAGCCAGTAATGGGACAGGGAATGTGCTTTGCTCGCTGGGAGGCATGACAAGGGTAAGATGGACATGATGCAGTGTGAATCATTAGAACAACATCTGCCACACTATTGTAGGGAAACCCAACACGAATGAGTAGGCATGTCCCAGGGTGTTTTTTAGTCTCTTGTTTGTAAACTGTAAAAAGTATATAATCAATGATGGAATGGATAGTGCATACTCGAGAATACACTGTAGCAGTTGGACATGATAAGGCAGACTTTTACGGAATGAACAAACCCCCAAAACACCCCATTTAGTGAAAAAAAAAAAAAAAAACCCCACTGCAAAATGGTATATAAAATAACAAACAGCACAAGACGCTAATTTTATTGGGTATGTTTATGTGTCTACAGGCCTTTAAGAAGTATGGCAGTATGGTAGAACTATTTTTAACTTTTTTGAGGCACTGTTTTCCATAGTGGTTGAAGCAATTTACATTCCCATCAACAGTGCACAACAGTTCCCTTTTCTCCACATCCTGGCCAGCACTTGTTATCTCTTATCTTCTTGATGACAGCCATTCTAACAGGTATGAAGTAATATATCATTGTGGCTTTGATTTGCATTTCCCTGATGATTAGTGATGTTGAACATCTTTTCATGTACCTGTTGACCAAATGACATATTATTCAGCCGTGAGAAAAAAGGACATCCTGTTGTTTGTGATAACATGGATAGAACATGAGGACATTACTCTAAGTGAGATAAGTCAGAAAGAAAAAAGACAAGTGCTGGATGATATCACTTATGTGTGGAATTTTAAAAAGCTAAACTTGTAAAAACATAGAAAGGGAAATGGTGATTACTGGGACATGTGGGAGGGTAGGATAGATGTTCAAGGGTCCAAACTTGCAACAAGTAGTAAATAAGCCCTAGAGACTAAATGCACAGTATAGTGAATCTAGAAAACAATATTGTATTACAATCATCAAACCTAATTACTCCAACCCCTAAAGAATTGATAATAATGTAACATGGAAGGTGCTAATTATGGCTACCATGGCAATCACATTATAATATATTAATGTATCAAATTAAGATGTGCACCTTAAATTTACAAACGTTTTATGTCAAATGTATTTCAATTAAAAAAAGAGAAGAAGTATGGCAAGATATTAGCAAACTGATAGTAGATGTTGTCTGTGTAAAAAGTGAGTGGGAGCAGGAAAAGTCTTCAATAAACACCAGGATAAAATTGCTATTCTTTCCGTGTGAGGGGGTTTGCTTAAATTAAACTGTTCTTCCCAAGAAGATAAGAAAAACTGATTTTTTATGGTGAATACCTCTTCATCTAGTTGGACAAGAATGGCAACTGAAAAAATGACTCCATGGCTCTGGCTATTAAGGCCAACTCCTATGTTCACAGTTCCTTTAAAATTGAGCCTAAAATTGGTGGCTAAATTTGGTTTAAAGAAATGTTAAAATTTCTGGCAGTGGTTTGCTTTTTTCGTGAAAATAATCCTGACTTGAGCCCTAGAGCCTGTGTGGGCACCACTAGGTCACTCCACTTAGCTCCCCGGACCCTAGTGGAGCTTCGGACCACTGGGATCCCAGACACTAGATGATCTATGTTCATTCTGCTTTGATTCTAAGGAAAAAAAAAAAAAAAAAGGAAAGCATGTAACACTTTCTATCCTCAATGAACTCTGGCTGAACCTGACAGATGTTGGAGCTTTTCATTTTCTCCTCAAGCAAGGCTTAATGGAGATTTTGTTACCAGGGTAATCGCCATCCCTCTGTTTGCTCTATTAATCTACGTTCTCTAAATGTTGACTGTAGATATATAAATGTGGCCTAAGTGTCCATTTTTCTACAGACTTACCAGCTTGGGTTTCCATTTTGCAATTTTACTAATATCAGTCCTCTAATTAAAAAAGAAAAGAAAAGAAAATCCTCAACTGCCATGGCAGTAAATCACAAACTTGGAAGAAGGAATTTTACTTCTTCTTTGGGTCACTTTTACATGAAAATATTGCTCTAATTAAACACTTCCCAGAAAAAAAAAAAAAAAATTCGGGGCGCCTGGGTGGCTCAGTCGTTAAGCGTCTGCCTTCGGCTCAGGTCATGACCCCAGGGTCCTGGGATCGAGCCCTGCATCGGGCTCCCTGCTCGGCGGGAGGCCTGCTTCTCCCTCTCCCACTCCCCCTGCTTGTGTTCCCTCTCTCGCTGTGTCGCTCTCTGTCAAATAAATAAAATCTTTAAAAAAAAAAAATAAAATAAAATAAATAGTTCCCAGGATGTCTGGGATTTGGAATCACACAGACCTGTGTTCATCCATCACCTAAAAGGGAAAAAAAAAATCTCTGGACTTGTGTGAGCCTCTGTTTTCTCCCCTGTAGTGCAGAGATGATGACTTCCTTACACAATGTCATTAGGAGGATTAAATAAAATAATGTGTGTTAAGTACTAAGCTACTGTCTTGAATATGAGATGATCCCTGGAAATCTAATCAATGGTATTGTGGTTACATTATATGGTGACAGATGGTAGCTACACTTGTGGTGAGCGTAGCATAAGCATCGAGTTGTTGGACCACTATGTTGTATACCTGAAATTAATATAACATTGTGTGTTAACTACACTTCAAAAAAAAAAGACATGTTCCCTGAGTATCAGTTCCCAGTATTCTGTCTCTGATCACATGTGAGAAGACTGGTTATACTGACATGGAGGATATTACTCCCTCTCAGTTGCTACAAAATGAGTGCAGGAGAATGCTTCAAGAGGGAGTAGAGGAATAGCTGCTCCACCCAGGGAGAGGGAAGGCTTCTGGGAGGGAAGCAGACCCTTCTCAGACCAACCCTACGCCACACACTGGTAGTCTGATTTCAGTCACCACAGACCTCAGAGCAGCAATCTACCCAGGCTGTGGAACCTTCAGTGTTGGCCAGCCCCTGGACTCCGGGCTGAAAATGGGGCATAATATAGGACAAGAGGAATTCAAAACACACGAACTTAGCTAGACATTTTACCTTTCAGGGTCTTAATGTTACAGGATTTTTATTCCCTAGTGCCCACGGTTCTAAGAATGAAGAGGTAGACCAGACGAAGGATTGTGGGCAGCAAAGCAAAGTTTATTGAGTGATAGTACAAAGCTCCCAGACAGGGAGGGGACCTGAGAGGGTTGCCATTTTGGTGTTCAAATCTAGGGGTTTTTATAAGCTCTTTTGCAGAATTATCTTGAGCATCCTGAGTGTGGGCCCCCTGTGGACTGGCTGCTAAGGTGTGCCAATCAGGGCTTTGATCATGTACCTGTCTACCTATTGGGTTATTGTTCACATGTTGAGGTCTTTGGGCTGACATTTGGAGACTAACTGCCTCAACTTGTGATAGTAGCCAATGTTTTATGGTTAATTGTTTTGTTTCAGGATGTTTTGCAAAAGTCACTTCTGCAGAGGCTGCTAGACGGAGCTATTGTGGTCTTGTCTAAGCTATTAAAGAGGATGCTAGTGTGTTTTTGTCTTAAATGACCCAGCTATTTTGCTTTCTTGTTGGGGACCCTGGCCCTGACGACCTAAGTGTCCAGTTAACTCCTAACATTAATGTTCTCATCTGGAAAATTAGGGGGGTAAGTTAGATTATCTCTGAGATTCCTTCCAGGGTACACCCAGACAAATCATGACCCTGGGGTTCTAATCTGCTGGTTATATAAATAACACAAGTAGTTGGTAGGTGCAGTGTAACTGGATGGCGACCCACCAGTGGTGGATTCTCGGCTTCCTAGAGCTGTTTCTTTCTGGGATCTGTCTCTCAGGAAATTATAATTGCTTTACTGATTCCCAAGTATTCTCCTGCAGACACACTTGCTTCCCAGTATACAAAGAAATGGAGTGAGTTATACTGATTAGGTTTACCTTGTTAGAACTTTGACAGGCAAACTGACAAGGAATGGTAGATTCACTGTGCTTAATTAAGTGTTTAGTGGCCATTACTGTGTTGTTGTTGTTGTTGTTGTTGTTTGGCTACCTCTAGACAGATTACTAGATTTTCACAACCAATTTGTCTAAGACCAGGCAGAAAAGAACACCAATATGTGTTGAGCACCCACAACGGGTCCAGTTATATATGGGAAGCTTCAGATATAATATATAATATATATATAATATAAATATATAATGATATTAGTATATTAAAAATAAAACAAAAAAATAAACAAAAGTCCCATTGTGAAAATTAATAAAAGGAAACCTCACTAAAATGGAGTCAGGATGCTACACAGGGAGGCTGCTTGGGGGAACCAGACCACTCAGTGTCAATCACAGGAAGGATTGTCAATTACAGACCCAACAGAAGAATCCTTAACAGGAAAGCATCATCAATTACAGGTCCCAAGAGGGGAAGATGTACATCGCATCTTCTGCAATAAATTGACTACACCTGCAACTCACCAATGAGAAACTGGCACCACCCTGAACTCTTACTTTTCTCCAATGGATTTTCTTTCAAAATAACCCCTCCCAACTTCCTTCTTCTCTATAAAATGTTCCTCTCTTTTTTGTTTTTGGAATCACTTATGATTTTGCTGTGGTTTGCTAGCCCCGCATTG
>NW_022589787.1:2370835-2497693 GCF_004348235.1 Phoca vitulina | reverse complement strand
CCGCATTGCAATTTTTTGCTATTCCCAAATAAACCTATCTTTGGCTGGTAAGATAACTGGCAGTTTTATTTTTAAGGTTGACATCATACATTCTGAATTCCAGTTAACTTGTGTTCGGATTCTGACTTTTCTACTTACTTACTGTGTCACATTTCTTAAGCTAGTCAGCTTACCAAGACTCAGATTTCTTATCAGTAAAGTAACAATTACCACCTGCTTTACAAAGTTCTGTGTGAACTAGAAATAGTATCTGTAAACCACAGCACACAGAGCGATTTCCTTCATCAGTGGCCATTAGTACCTAACGAGTGTCACATGGAATGTAGGGGATGCCCTATGTCACACCTCTGCTTTCTGTACTCCTTATGTGATAAACAAGGGGTTAATTTCTCAAAGTCTATTTCCTCATGTTTAAAAAGGATTAAGGTAGTGTGTACTTCTCAGGCTTGATGTGAAATGCATTTGGCAGAGTGAGTGGCAAACAATTAGTGCTCAGTAAATAATTGCTGCTTCCCCCTACACTGTCTATCAAGTGCAACAGTGTTACATTTAGAAGAATCTCTTTCAGCTGATCCATATCATTCTCTGAATAATTTTTGTTCAACTCAATGCTTGAAAAAGGCCAAAAGTTAGGAAGTGTTCTGTGATATCAGAGGTTGTGCTGGGATTTACAAACACCCTTTTCTACCCTGCTGACATCTCATGCTCAACAGGAAAAAATACCGCACATGTTTTTCTCTTCAGAAAAACAGAAAACTTACATTTGCCTCTGATTTCTTCCGGGAAGGACTCAGTAGATCTCATTTGCCTCACATAGGACCAGGTATCAGAGGAAAACATGAAAAGCCAGGTGTATGACAAGATGAGATCTAAATAGAAAGTTGCATTTCAAAGGTGGCTCTGAGATGGAAGGACTTTTTAAAGAACAGGTGTTTGGAGGTTTTTCCCCCCCATATTTCTACTATGAGCTTTTCCTCTGAGATAAAAAGCAGTCAGCTTGCAAGAGGCTTTTCTTTCCACTTTCTGTGCTATTTTTATGCTATTTTTCTAGTATTCAGCTCTGCAGGTTTTTTCCCCAGTCCTCTTCACGCTTTTCTGACTGCACGTTATTATCACTCTTCTGTGTTTGGAACTGGTCCCTAGGAAGCTCAGATTCTCGCATTTTCATTTCTAATCTAGGCTATGTGTTCTCACCTTTTGACTGTCTGCCTCTGACTTAACTTTTCACTTACATCTACTTGGGACAGTTGGCATTTATTTTTGTAATCAGCAGATTTTATTTTGTTAAGGCAGTTTTAGGTTTATAGAAAAATTGAGCAGATACTGCACAGAGTTCCCATTTATCTCCTCTCCCAGTACTCAGTTTCCCTATTATTATTTTTTAACAGATTTATTGAGGTATTATGGATATACAAAAAGTTTCATATATTTAATGTACACAATTTGATGAATTTGGACATATGCACATGCATATGCATGGAACCATCACCACAATCAAGGTAATAAACATATCCATCACCTCCAAAAAGTTTCTTTGTGCCCCTTTGTGTTTGTGTATGTGTGGGTGGTGTAAGAACACTTAACATAAGATCTACTCTCATAATCAATTTGTAAGTGTACAACACAGTACTGTCAACTACAGGCTTTATGTTGTACAGCAGATCTCTAGAACTTACTCATCTTGCATAACTAGATTTTTTTAATTGAATGCATTTTATTTTAAAATGTTGCCTTCCACTGCTCTGTCGGTGATAAAAGCTAAAATACTTGGGCTGCATTCCCATAAGGTACATTTTAGATCTTGGCTTCCTTGAGATGCTTCCTACAGGGACAATTTAAGAATGAGGCAGTGCTTTATGAGTGACAAACCCTAGAAGGGCAGAGATCACAGATGCTAGGCTTCTTACTAAGATGTTCTGTTTAATCTTTTCTTATAGCATTGCCTTTGGTGTCATCTCACCTTTACACATTTATATTTGTTAAGGAAAGAATGACATCTTTGCTAGGGTTCCCTGGAAAGCAAAGCCTGAAGCAAAAGTTATGCATTACTACTTAGAAAGTACAATTCCAGGAAAGCTTGAGTGAGGGCAAAAGCAGCAAGACAAGGAAGGAGGGAGAACCAGCCACCTCATTCATACAACATGATTGTTCAACCATGTGGCTTCATCTTCTGAAAGGCAATGTGCATGCCTATATCTCAGGGCAGCTGAAATAGGGAAAGGAAGGAATAAGAATGTATTGACTGATCTTCACTTCCTATGGGTTGAAGGATTATCCCAATAGTACTTTGGTGTTCCAGCATTTCCATTTGCACAGACGTTGGTACAGAGCATTTCCTGTGGAATCTTATGCCTCAACGCCAAGAGGCAAACCTGTGGCAGGTGATGAAAAGTGACTAGTTAAGGCAGGAGGCAAGGTGCTGTTGGGTTATGCCTACATGGAGCTGGCTCCCTTGAGACAGTGAGGCTGGAACAATGCAGAAGGGAGCTAGAGGCAGAAGGGCTGAGAGGATCTGAAGTAGCAGAATAGAGTAGGTGGCGATATTTGGACCACTGATGAGGGAGACTATAAATCACAGAAAGGAATAGTGTCTTCACACCAATAGTGTGGCTGAAGCACAGCCATACAGAAATTCAATATTTTGACAGTCACAAGTAAGCTACGTAACTAAGTATGCAGTTTCCCTAATAAAGAGTGGTTTGATTCAATAGAAATTGATTGAAGTTCTGGTTCAAGATGGAGACCTAGGAGGCTCCTGAACTCATCTCCTCACTCTGACAATTGAATCTACAGCTACATACAGAAGAATTCCCTCTAAAAGAAATCCAGAAACTAGACGAGTGACTTCTACACATCAGGTGAACAAGGAGAAAACCCATATTGAACTGGGTAGGAGAGGCAGACACAATCTCACCACCATCCCACCCTGGGGATGGAAACATGATGGGGTGCGGACTCACAACTCTCAGCTCCTCCCTGAAGAGCAAAGGGTTTAGACCCAACACCCAGCAGCCCACTTTTAAGACTTCTACCTGAGGGACAAACTCCCAAAACATCTAGCTCTGAAAGCCAATGGAACTTGTGTCCATGAGACCCACTTACTACAGCAAACAAAGAAATAGTTCTTAAGGGCTCTTGAGGACTCACTGTTCTAATTTAACACAAATCAAGGGGACTACTCCAATTCTTTCCAGAGACTAGGGAGGCCAACATATACCATCTTTGTGTTTTCCCCCTGCTCAGCTCCAGATCACTGGTGTCTCCTTGAAAAGAGCTTGTGTGCATGTCGGGTGCCCGGCTTTGAGAGCTGACACCTCTTAATCTCCTGGCCTTGGTAGCCAGCAAGACTTTGGTTTATAGGTGCAACAGGTTTGTATCAAACAAAGAAACAGTTCTTAACTACCTATCCCACAGAGCTCATTGTAGAGACAGCAGTCCAAACCTCCATCTCCCCCTCTTTCCCTGAAACAGGCCTATTTACATATTCCAATAAACAGTGCTTCAAAAATCACAACCAGATTCCTCTAATCATTGGCATCATAACTCTGGAAAATGGAGCAGGAAAATGGGCCAATTGTGGATGTTTCATCTGACTACCTCAGAAGCTTAGGATGATGAAATTGAACCACAGAACACACACTCTTTGAGGGCAGGAGTTTTTTTCCTTCTCTTTTGTTCACAACAGTATTATTGCCCTGGCAATCAGTAGTCACTTAATAATTTGTTGAATGACTAAATGACTAAAACGTGTAAATAATATGTTATACGTGATAGGAAGCTAGGCTCCTCTGTGGAAGGGTTGAACTTTGCCGGGTGAAGGGAAAGAAAGCTCTGCTGATAAGAAGCCAATTACTAGGAGACCTGGAAAACTGGCACACGCCACCAGAGTTGACTGCATAAGCAAGACTCCTAAACCCTGGAGGTAGGAGTAATTTCCTTAAGAATGGATAGGCAAGAGGCCTGGAGGGGCAGATCTTCCCTATGGTTATGCAAACACCATTAAGCTAGTAGATCTTATTCCACATAGCAACAGCCGAAAACACTTTGTTCTCAAATGCACACAGATCATCCACCAAGATAGACCATATTCTGGGATAAAAAACAAACCAGGACAAAATTAAAAGAATAGAAATTATACAAAGTATGTGTCAGACCGTAAAAGAATTAAACTAGAAATCAGTAAGAGTACTTCAAATATTTAAACAACACATTTCTAAATAACTCAAGAATCAAAGAGGAAGTCTTAAGGGAATTTTTTTTTAATAAAGAAAAATGAAAATACAACATGTCAAAATGTGTGGGCTGAACCTAAAACATTGCTTAGAAGGAAATTTATAGTATTAAATGAACATAATAGAAATTAAGAAAGTTTTGAAATCAATTATCTAAATATACACCTTAAGAAACTAGTGGGGAAGAAAAACAAAATAACCCAAAAGCTAGCAGAAGTAAGCAAATTATAAATATGTGAGCAGAAATCAGTAAAAGTGAAATATAGAACATCAATGAAACCAAGAGCTGGTTCTTTGAAAATATTTTTTAAAAATTGATAAAACTGTAACCATATTGATAAGAAAAAAAGAGAAAAAACACAATATTAGAAATAAAAAAGATATAAATACTGATCGCATAGATATTAACAGGATAAATAGGTAATGCTACGAATAGCTCTATGGCCCTGAATTTAATAAATAAGATAAAATGGGGCACCTGAGTGGTTCAGTTGGTTAAGCACCTGCCTTTGGCTCAGGTCATGATCCCAGAGTCCTGGGATGGAGCCCCACATCGGGCTCCCTGCTTCTCCTTCTTCCTCTGCCTGCCGCTCCCCCTGCTTGTGCTCTCTCTCTCTGTGTCAAATAAATAAATAAAAATAAAATCTTTAAAATAGATAAATAAATAATAAAACAAATTGTACTAATTCTTCAAAGACAAAAATCTATCAAAATTTACTAAAAAAAGATCATATGAATAGTGCTGTATCTATTTTTAATTGAATTTTCAGTTAAATATGTGCTACCTCACTAAAGAAAATGAAAGAAAAGTTCAAGTCCATATGAGTTCACTAACAAATTCTTCCAAGCATTCAAGAAAGAAATAATATAAAATTTACAAAATCTTTTCTAGAATATAGAAAACACTTTCTAACCTGTTTTATAAGGCTAATATTACTCTCATACCAAAACCAGACAAAGAAATCACAAGAAGAAAAACTAAAGACTAAAATCTCTCATGATCATAGATGTAAAAATCTACAACAGAGTATTATCAGCAAATTGAATACAGAATATATAAAAAGGATAATATATCACTACCAAGTAGGGTTCATGCCAGAATGCAAGACTGGCTCAATATTTGAAAATCAATCAATATAATTCACTATATTAACAGACTAGTCAGAAAAACCATATGATTTTCATAATTGATATAGAAAAAGCCTTCAATAAAATTCAATATCCATTTATGGATAAAAACTCTAAGCAAATGGAATTAAAAAAAATTTCTTAACCTAATAAAGATTATTCACAGAAGAAACTCCCCAGCTAACATCATGCCTGATGGTAAAGGAGAGAATATTTCCCCCTACTCTTCCGAATCAGGAAAAAGCTTGTCCTGGAAGTCAGGGGGGTGTGGTTGACCTAGTGTGGTCAGGGGGGTGGAGGGAGAAGAAGAAAAGAAAAAGAAATAAAATTATCTCAATTCCCAGGCCACATGATTTATATAGAAAATTCAAAAGAAGCTAAAAGATAAGCTAAGAACTAATAAGTTAGTTTATCAAGTTCAGCCTCATACATGATCAATATACATAAGTTGTCTGTATTCCTAAGTAGTTAAGTACCAGCAATGAATGATTATGATTTGAAATGATAAAAAAAAAAGCCATTTTCAGTAGTAATTTCCAGTGCGCACACACACAGACACAGACAAAAGCGCCTAGATACAAATCAAACAGAACAAGTGCAGAATCTGTATGCTGAAAACTGCAGAACAATGATGAAAGAAAATATATTTTCTTAATGTTCTAAATGAAGAGGCATACCATATTTATGGATTAGGAGATTCCATGTTTTTAAGGTGTTAGTTGTTCACCACATGATCTATAGACGCATCGCAGTAAACTGTTAGATATTGACAAAATTCATATGAAGAGTCAAAGAAATTATAGTAGCCCAAATAAATCTGAACAAGAAATAAATAGGAAAATTCAGATGATCCAATGTTTATAAAAAAGGATAGATGTGAATCAATGGAACAGAAGACAGTCCAGAACTGGACTCACAAAAATCTAATTAAGTAATTTTTCATAAAGATGCTAAAGCAACTCAATGGACAAAGGACAGTCTTCTCAGTAAATGGTGCTGGGATAATCAGACATTCACATGCAAAAAAAATGTGACAGGTACTTTGCACTTTATACAGGTGGGTCATAGACCTAACTTAAACATAAAAACTTAAATTATAAAACTTCCAAAAGAAAACATAGAAGAAATCTGATACAATAAAAAAAGCATGATCCATAAAAGAAAAAAACTGAAAAACTGGACTTTATCAAAATTAAGGTCTTACCTCTGGGAAATATATTGTTAAAAGAATAGCAAAACAAACTACAGACTGGAAGAAAATACTTTAAGAGTCATATATATGACAAAGGACTTGTGTACATACAAAGAACTCTTAAAAGTCAATGATAAAAAAGTAAAACACACAATTCTGAAAATTGGGCAAAATATCTGAGCAAAGACTTCAACAAGTAAAATATAAAGATGGCCAATAAGTATATGACAAAAAGCTTATTTAACCATTTTGACAATATTTGTCATTAGGGAAATGAAAAAATTAAGACCACAATGAGATACCACTACACACCTATTAGAATGGCAAAACAAACAAGGACAATACCAAACATTAGCAATGATTCAGGACACCAGGAAATCTCATACATCACTGGTGGAAATGCAAAATAATACCACAATTTTGGAAAACACTTGTTATAAAATCAAGAAATCCCACTTCTGGGTGTTTATCCAAGTGAATTGAAAGCCTTGCTTACCCAAAAACCTGTATGCAAATGTTTACAGCGGCTTTTTTCATAATAGCTGGAACTGTAAACAGGCAAGATGTCTTTCAACGTGTAATGGATAAAACAAACTGTGACATATTCATAAAATGTAATAATACTCACCAATAAATAATAATGGGCTACTGATTCACTCAAGAACCTGGATGAATCTTAAATGCATTTTGCTAAGTGAAAGAACCCAAAAGTCACCTCACCCCTCATCATCCATTTAAATGAGTATCTCTGGGAGGGGTCTGGGAATTTGCATTTTCTAACTAGTTTCCAAGTGATGTTCATGCTTCTGACTTAAGGTGCATATGGGTAGCTCTACTCGAGCACCCCAGACCTTATTGGTCAATAGTCCCTACAGACAGATCTATAGAGGAAGGAACCAAATTGCTGCAAAAGGGAAAAACAAATGTGAATGGGAGTAGGGAATGTAACTGCAAAAACGTAAGCACCTCTTTTACAATATATTTTACCTTTTAGTTTACTTAATTTATCTCTCTGAATAGATAGGAGTATGGAAAATATGTTTTCTTCAGTTTTACATTCTCATGGCTTAGTACAATTATAATCAGGTTGTAGAAACTAAATATATATGTTAACATGTGAATAAAATAACAAAATTAGAAACCTCTTTCTTTACTACTTTGTAAACTTGGGAAACTTACCCAACTTCTCTCTCTGTTTATCCAACTCGAAAATGTGAATAATAACAGTAATAAGGATAAAAGGAGTTAATACATGTAAATTGCAAAGAATGGTGCCTGACACTTAGCAAGTGCTCAATAAATGTTAGCTGTTGTTGTTATTTCACTGTGTAGAATAACATAAAATGTGGTTTTGTTCAGTACATGCCTAATTACCTTGGAAGGAAAAGCCTATCTGCTGTTCCGTTGCTAGGGAAATACAAATTTCAGCAACAGACCGATTGAATAAAACATTTTCAGGGGTTTAGGGACTTGCATTCTTAACTTCCATGCTACTAGAAGTAATTGTAATTGAATAATCTTTTTCTCCTATCCAAAGTTTCTATTTTTGAAATGTTACACAAACATAACGTTTTAAAAAAGCTTTTCCTTCTCTTTATTTTGGCAATCAAAATCTTCTCAAATAAATGTAAGACATTATAGTGTTTCATTAACCTCATGTATAGAAAAAGAAAAGTCATTTTATCTCTATTGGAAGTTATACTAGCTTAAAATATAGTTTACAGATATAATTTTTACTTATCTAAATATAAGCACAAAGTGAAAAGCATTTGATTAAAGTGGCAAAATTTGTCAAGTTCTACCACACTCCTTTTTTGATTAGAAATAATAAGACATCCCAGATATATAGCAGATTAGCAAGAGGGTGATTCTTAAGTAATTACATTCAATTCTGTAGCTATTAGGATAGATTTTATGGCCATAATCCAAACCACACTACCCTTGCACACTACAATATAATAGCCATATCTGGCTATTTAAATTAAAAGTAATTAAAATTAAATAAAATAAAAATTCAGTTCCCTAGTCACACAAACCACGTTTCAAATGCTCAATAACAGAGCAGGTATAGGACATTTCCATCACCACAGAAAGTTCTATTGCAGAATGCAATTGTTGCATTAACCAATTGTCAGCTGGAAACATTGGATTTTATCTCTGTGCTCTTTTGAGGACTGTTTGGGAATGGTTAGTACTTATTTCTATAATGCTTCCCTTCTTTGTAGATGACACAGTTGATGAACTGAAAAGTGTCCTCATGGGGTCCATGAGTAGCTCTGAATGTGCAGAAAGCTGGTCACAACAGACAGCTTCAGTTTAGTGTAGGCCCCTGGGGTAGAACTCAATTAAAAATAACTTTGCACCTGCTCATTTGCTGAACACAGCTAAGTGAGAGAAATGGGCTTCTGCATCATTCCCAGAGTCTGTTCACCCAGGCATTCACTCTCTCCCCTCTGCCCACACCACACACCTGGGCTGCTTTCCCTAAAATGGTATGGGAGACAAATTGTGCCATATTGTTGAAATGTCGAATCTGTGAATTATACAGGATGTTTCTTCAAGTCAACCAGTTTCTTTTTCAAGAAATTAAAACACCAGGTTAGTAAATTTCAGCTCATTTTCAGAAATGATCTACCTTGGTCAGGCCCCAGGTACTACAGATAAGTTGAAGACACAGAACTGGATGAGGCTGTGGACATTCTGCAAATGAAACACAAGCCTGGATCAGAAAAGGTGGGGATTTTGTACTGCCAGAATGTAACATGAGCATATGAGATAACAGAGGGAGGGGTTAATGGCAAAGTGGTTTCTAAAGAGCCATGCAAGGCCACCAAGACCAATTTCCCACAGGGCCAAGGCAGCTGCAAACATCAGGCTCCTTGGCAAGCTTCTGCATTGGGCTTTCCTCTATGGGGAGGAATTCAACAAAGTGGTGTGTAGATGGGCCTGAGGGTGATGTTCAGTATGACAGGTGGGGAAACCATCAGGTTACAATGGTCTATCTGAGACATAGGCAGGCACCACTGGACTCTGCTGCTGCCTCACTGGTCTACTGTAGGATTCTGAGGCATTCAGTTCAGCCTCTGGAATACCCCGGGACTCTGACATGCTGTGCATTAATAAGAAGCATTGGGTTAGTTAGGGGGAATTTCCCTGTTCTGTGTTCCATAAAAGTTTTTCTGCAGGCATGGATAAAAATGGGGATTCTTTAAAAAGAAAGTGTAAAAACTAGAAAGCAAATATGCATTGCTTAGAGGTGAGTACACAGCAGCACTGACCAAAGGATACCCTCACTCTCTCAGGCTTAGCATTCCAAGCCTGGGAGTATCCTGGGCTTTACCCAGGCTTGCGGGACTGCTTATGTCATGAATGTCCAGTAAAGTCAAAGTCCTCATGTGCACAGGACTATTTCAGGAACAATTCCAGGGGAGGTGAAGTTGGAGGCTGTTAGCTGAGTGTGGATTCAGGATAGGGCTAGTTTGTTACAGGGCTCAAATTCATAATCGAGTCCAGATCTGATAATCCACAGGGCTTTGTTCTTTAAGAGAAAGAGTCTGACTTTGGACCTATTGCATAGACACCTGTCATAATGCCCTCTTACCCAGAAAACCCCTGACCCTTCATATCTTGAAGGAATATTCATGTCCCACTTCATTTACTTGACTTTGTCTTCACCATGGGAAAAGACTCTTGATCCAGTCTCTAGGGAACTCCCTGACCTGCTATCCCTTCAGGGACAGATTGCTGTCTGTCTTCTGATTCTACTGGGAAAATGAATCTATATACCTGGAGTTAGTCATCAATACTTTGGATAAACATAGTCCTGCTTACAAATGCCTACCTAATGTGAGGACACATTAAAGACATTTATCCCCCTTGAAAGAGGGATTTTATCCCTGTCACTGTGTTTTATTGTGTATCAACCAGGTAAGCATAAGAAAAGTGAGGGGTGCCTGAGCCTGCCCCCTGCTTCAGCTGCAGGCTAACCCTGTGGGTATCCTTAGCAATCCTCCCAACCCACCTGGCCAGTGGTGGGAGCACATGTTTCTGCTTGCATGAACAACCTGAAGTACATAGCCTACTTTAACTGTGGCCATCTGATAGTACATGTTCTGCTACAATAATAAAATAACGAGACATGAAGAAGGAGAAAAGAGTGGTCAATTGTGAAAAGAAAGCAACAACAAGGGCTTCCTTTATCCTTTGAGATAATAACCTCATAGCAAATCCATCCTTCTTTAGATAGGTTTCTCCCATTGCCTTCCTGTCCCTTAGCTTCATGAGGAATACGTTCTCATTCTCCTTAGTTTACACGAAGCCCCAGAGAGCAGATCTTCAGCTTGTCTAGATTCATTCCCTGTACACTTAAAAGAACTCTCTCTCTACACATCCCTGTCTCCCTTGAAGACCTCCAGTGAAAACCCCACCCCACAGCCTAGTTGGCTTGGGATCAGGTGAGTCAGGAAAGGGAGGATTCTCAATACCTGAGCGTTTTGCATGAGACCTTCCTGTTAAGTTCTGGTTTACACATCCAGGAACTTACGAGGGACATTGTGGCTGCTTCTTCTTTTTGAGATTTCTCTGTTTATTCCTAGATGATCCTTGTGGTATGTAAAATAATGGTCCCAAAGAGGTCCAAATTCGAACACCTGGAACCCATGACTCTCTTACCTTACATGGAAAAGAACTTTGTAGATACGGTTAAATTAAGGATGTTGGGATGATTATCCTGGATTATCTGGATGGGCTAATCACAGAAGTCCTTATAAATTACAGAAGAAAATGGGGGAGTCCAGATCAGAGAAGGACATGTGATCGCAGCATGAGTTGGAGTGATTTGAGGCCATAAACCTGGGAATGCGGGTGACCTCTAGAAACTGGAAAAGGCAAGGAATGGATTCTTTCCTAGAGCCTCCGGAAAGAAGGCAGCCCCAACAACACCTTCATTTTAGGGCTTCTAACCTCCAGAACTGTAAGATAATAGATTCATGTTGTTTTAAGCCACTAATTTTGTTGTAATTTGCTACAGCAGCACTAGGAAGTTAATATGAGATTAGAAATACTTGGTTTGGCTACATAGCAATACTATGAATAATAAGAATCTGTATAAACTTCTTATTCTTTGTGTCCATTTACCACATACTGAAATTATTATACAAATCATTAAATATTTGGTATATAGACTTTTTTTTTGTTTTTAAAATAATGCTAAAGGTTGCATGGATAAGACACAAGACTCCATGATACAGCAAAGCTGTACATGATACTGAATTGAGAGCCAGAAGATCCTGATTCTAGTGCTGTCACCGTCACTTAAATGTGACCTATGACACATTTCTGAGTCTTCTAGCTTTAACAGTCCTTAACTAAAATGGAAATTTTAATTAAGTCTGAGTAGTGAGTAAAGAAACAAACAAACAAACAAATAAACAAAAAAACTTCTCAGGTTTTGATGCCTGTGGTTCACACCAAGAGGGAATCAAATAGCAACTTTTGGTTTTAAATACCAAATTATAATTATGGTCATTGGGAGAAATAAAGGTACAGCATGGTGTACTGAAAAAAACATCCTAGTGAAACCTCAGGATGTGCTGTCAGAACCCTTAAAGCAAAGAGCTAAAAGGGAATCTCAATGCTGCCTTATTTCCAGACCTCTTCACACTTCAAATATGCTCTTAAAATCTCTGCCAAAGACAATTAGAAATATGTAAATTTTTCCTATTTAAAAAAAAAAAAAAAGGAAGGAAGGAAAGAAGGAAAGCAGGGAGAAAGAAAAGAGACAAGATTTATTTTGAGTCTTCCCTTCCTCTCTCACTACACTTAATTCACCCAAGGCAAAAAATAGAAATCTGATTCAGTATATTCTGGACAATGGTTGTAAACAGAGGTGATGCCAACCCAGCATCAATATTTTTTTTCTATTTTGACCTTTTGCATTTTAATTTAAAAGGTATCAGAGTAACACATACATTTGATTACAAAATGAAACAATACTGAAAAGAAATGCTGGTGCAGAAAAGTGTTCCCTGCCCCACATCTGCTCATCCTATATCCCCAGTTCCCAGCAGCTTCGGCTTTTCATTTGTCCAGAGCTTGCCCCATATTTCTACAAATTTTTGATTGTCTGAGTTATCAGCCACAGCACCATCAACAATTGCTCTCAGTAAGCATCCACCTCCTGAGCCCATATGTACACTGATAGCAGAACTTAACCCCTAGATGTGAGAGTACCAAAATCAGCATGCGCCATCACTGTCTTTAATCTCCCTGGCCAAAATAACTGCTGCAAGTTGGCCCTATTAAAAGTGCCCCCTAGGATTTCAAAATGGAAACCAGGAAACATGTACATCCTTTCCACTTTGGCAGTGACTTGTGAGGAAGTGAACCCAAATGTGTGAGCACCTTGCTTCAGTCTCAAGGAAAATGCAAGAGGAGATGAACCAGTCAAAAGGTATGGAGCCCCTGCTTTTAGTTACTGCCAGTTAAAACCCTGTTTCCCCCTCATCCATAGTCAATAAATCTGCATTTTGACAGGCTGTACTTTGTCTTCACCACAGGTAGTCCAAGGAATTAAAGCTATTACCGAATCAGCCCCAGTCGAGGGAACACATCAAGGTTATAAGGTATCAGTGCTATATTCCTCCTCACCAAGTTCTTCCCTCTTTTGCCTGCAGGGCAGCAATGTTGTACACACCACCTGGCAATCAGCAACCAGTGCTTGTGGCTTTGGACTAAATGACTCATCAGAAGGCTCAGGTGTGGTATTAGGGCAATAATAACTTCTTGAGCCTACCAGCATTAAGGTACAATGGTGTCCTCAAGAGCCAGCTTAGCTTATAGGAATCCACTGGGATTGGGGTCAAAGAGCCACATGTTATTTGCTGAATATATTCTGTATGTTCACTTTTCCTGGAGATAAGGAAGGTACAAGTGGTTGATCTGGAACAGGATTCAGGTATTGCCAACTTCTTTAGAAAAAAATATTATAATAATCCATTAATATATTGAAGAGCAACTCATTTCATTATGTTTTTTTCTAGAAGATTGGGAATTTAGCTTGCACTTAACTTTTCTCTCCATATCCTTCCTCTTTCTAGATCTTTGTCATTAAATAGACAGGGTTAGGATTGGAGATAATTACTAGTATTTCAAAGAAAGCCTTACTGTAAATATATGGAAAAATTTCCAACCTAGGAGTTTCTTTTTCAAGAAATAGATTTATAACTGAGGACATACCATCTAAAGATATTTTAGAGCAGAAAGGCTATCACATATCTTGACTTATTTTAATGCCTCTCTACCTGAAGCACAAATATAGAACCAGAGCAGTTGTGGTGGGCTTTTCTCAGTAAATTTGTCACAAAGACCAAGTTCACCATCACATAAACCCATGACTGAGGAGCCACCTACTGGGACTTATCCTGACTTAGCTTTCAGAATGCTTGGAGTCTCTATGTTTGGAAAGTCCCCAGATGTACTTCTAGAATGAAACAATAAATGAACTCACTTAAATGACTAGGAAACTGGTGTTGATATAAGGATTGTATAGGCATGTTTGCACAAGTTCAGAGGTAATTCAGATCACATCTTTGTACTTATTCACCATCCCTCTGCCCTGGCTACTTACTCTGACTCAGGGGTTGGGAATTAAAGGGGCAGGCAGAGCTCATCCTTGTGCTTCTCTCCTCTCCCCTGGGAACCTGCCATGCTGGACCATTGGAGTGTGCACTCAGGGAATTCTTGTTTGAACGTGCACTTCTGCTTCATGCTGTGTCCTTCCAGTGAGATTCAGCTGCTCCACCATTAGCCAAACCAAGCCAGACAGAGCCTCAGCACACAACATAGCTGTCATGCAAAAGAGCTCAACTGAAAAGGAAGATGCATTTTTGTCCACTCCAATGAACAGTCACACACCAATGGCAGTGGGCTAGGGCTAGGTAGGAGGGGAAATGACAGAGACATAAACCCAGCCTTTTATAGTAATCTGGTCCTTAAGGAAATGACTTTTCCCATCACCTGATTTCTCATTTTTAGGGCCTGCTTTCAATTTGGAAGAACAGGCTCCAGAGGAGCATGAGAAAGTGGAACAGCAAGGAGCAGATAAACATCACCTTAGCCAGTGAGTCATGGCCTCCACTACTGTGGCTCATCTTCTGAGTAGGATCTGAGATATTCTACAGATCTCCCTTTGCAATTCATGATTTAAAAAAATATATGTCTTGAGACAGTAGGAGCTTGAATCCCATTAGATTCCAGGTTTTCCTTCCTCCTCCTATAATATGGGTGCACACAGAAGATTTGACCTTCCTTTCCCATCCTCCTGGCTCTTACCTCACCTGGGTCTCTCGGAGCCCAAGCCTTTTCTGTACCTACCACACAGACATAAATACAGGCCACATTCAATTTAAGGTGATTTATTGTATCCTGGTAAATGATAATGATCATTTTTATTTTTTTTTAAGATTTTTTTTATTTATTTGACAGAGAGAGACACAGCGAGAGAGGGAACACAAGCAGGGGGAGTGGGAGAGGGAGAAGCAGGCTTCTCATGGAGCAGGGAGCCCGATGCGGGGCTCGATCCCAGGACCCTGGGATCATGACCTGAACCGAAGGCAGACACTTAACGACTGAGCCACCCAGGTGCCCCGATAATGATCATTTTTAAAAGAAAAATTCTAATGGATTCCAGAATTTCCCATTCATGACCTCATTCTGCTATTCATTGTGTGAAAAGGAAACACATCACCCATCATTGCATTTGCAATGATATCTCAGTAACACTGCCCCACTTCATAAAGGTGTTGTGAGAAACTGATAAAATATAAAGTGCTTTTCAATTATTTATGTTTCCAGGAGCTATAAGTTATCTAACTTAAAAATGAGGTATGACATGTTTGGGCCAAATATTATTAGACAGTGCATTGACTTAATATCCATCAAATGAAGGAAAAAATGGGATCCTAATCTCCTGAGTAAGGACCACTGAGAAGCAGCCTCCTGCTGGGGTGCAAGAGTTTCAAGATACTTGGCTGCATTATTAGTAGGAAACAAAACCCAATGTGGCAACACTAAAATGTTAAAACTTGGCCCAGTTGCCTGTTCCTGAACCATCTGTGGTTCCTCAGTGTTCTCTCCAATAAGAGAAATGATCCTTATGTTAGAATGAGGTTTCCAAATACCTTGGAATGCATCTGCAGTACTCCATTTGCTTTTGGGCAAGAATAGGGGATGGGGATATTCTTGTTACCCAGCCTGAAGAAATTGATAAACCAAGAGAGGAAAACACTGAGGGCTGAGTTTATGAAGCTGGCTCCAGTAACCAATTGATTCTGTTTTTGTACATTTAGGAATAATATGGAAGATAGGCTTTGAAACATGATTCATACCAAATGAATATTTAAAGGTTTAAAACCTGTGCTAACAAGTTGTTTATAGATTTAAGCTGCCCCTTCTGTTAACAACATGAGATAATTTCACAGTTTCTCTAGATCATTCCACAAAATACAGACTAAAATGAATTTAATAGTCCAGCAAATTGACAATCAACAAAAAAATATGCAATTCTCTAACATGTGAAGATTTAATAGGCAAAGTTTTTTTTTAAGAACTTGAAATTACTGTAAGACATGTGACTAACAATATAAATCCCAGCAGTGTAAATATGAAAGACATTTATATTCAAGGTCATGAAACTTGGGGGAAAATATTATGTATTTCCTGATATCCCTTCTCGGTGTAACTTGTTACCATTGAGTTTCTGTCTAATTTAACCTCTGAACTGAGTGGAGAAGAATTCTAAGGTCTATTCTTAAAATAAATGATCAATATATTAATCAACCCATCAAATTACAATTAGAATATGTCATGATCTTTGCTATTTTGGTTGATACCTGAATAAATACATTGTTAAACCAAGGAAGAGATTATGTAAAACAATTTTTCTGTAAGCACACTCTCTTCTCAGACCCTTAGATTCAGTTTGTTTCATGTACCCATATGTGTACTTGGGCACAGATGATGTGAAGAATTATGAGCGGTATTTTTGTAAGTAGATATCATCATAAACCTTGAAAATAGGCATAAAATGGGAATTATTTCTGGAAAAATAGCCAGTTAAAAGGGTGGAAAATTAAGTAAGAAATTCATCCCACTCAGCAAAGAGAACTCTATTTATACAAGCTGTTCCTTCTTGTGCCGTAGGCTAAACTGAAGTAGTTTACCGAACTCTTATCATTTAATCAAAGAATTAATTAATTTTTGTTTTAAGAATGATAATACTTGGTTAATTATTCCTCTTAATATAAAAAAAATGACCATTTTTTTTTAAAAAGGACATAATAGATAGTAGTGGGAAACAGAGGTAGTATGCCTAAAGGTGGTGCAGCAACACCCATGGGTCTGTCTTAATCCATTCAGGCTCTTATAATAGACATCATAAACTGAGTAGCTTATAAATAGCAAACATTCATCTCTCAGTTCTGGAGTCAGGGAGTTCTAAGATCAAGGCACTAACAGATTCAGTGTCTGCTGAGAGCCTGTTCCCTGGTTCATAAACAGCATCTTCTCATTGTGACTTCTCATGTTGGAAGGAGCCAGCTAGCTTTCTGGAATCTCTTTTATAAGGGCACAAATCCCATTCATGAACGCTCCACTTTCATGACTTAAGCAGTTCTCAAAGACCTCACTTCCAAATACCATCACTGAAGATTAAGATTTAACAAACAAATTTTGCGTGGACACATGCATTCAGTCTCCAGCAGGATCCTCATCCTACTGTGCTCAATGACCTGCACCCTTGAAGGACTGACACAGAGCACATCTATGACTGAGTGCCACCTCTTCTCTGTTCCCAGGCAAAGCCTGTAAAATCTCTGTCAAAGATAACCAAGATGACTGTGATTTTGTTTAAATTTAAACATTTATCATTGTCACTTTCAGCCTCCTATTGTGTGTCCCTTTCCTTCATTGGAGTGATCCCAATATTTAGAATCTTGAGCCTTCTAAGTGACTTATACTCTTCCTATTATGGAAATAGGAAAGCATCTGATAACAGCTATTTATATTTATTGCTTGATTACTTCATTAGAATTTAGATTAGATTAGATTCAATTAGATTAGATAAATGTTCTGAAAAAGCATTTAGATTCGGGGTCTCTTTCTTTCTCAACTATGGAATAATGGATTTTGTCATCACTGGTTAAAGGAGTGTCAAGTATTTATAAGAAGGAGTAGAAATATCCTAGAGAACATGAAAATGTTTGCCTTCTTACCCAAGAAGGACTAAAAATAAATCTTTAAAAGATAATAGAGAAAAATTCTGATTTTTTAAGTTTCCTCTCCAAAAATTCCTCTGCTTTCCTAATAAGGGTAAGTGAGAGATTGGCTCCTGGGTGTGTAGTACAGGAGCTACATGGAGTAAAGTTTTGGGAACCAGCAGTTTGACCTGTCTGTGTGTGTGACGGTAGCTTTGTAGACCCAATCCTACCATCCCTTTATTCCAAGATTTCTAAATGCTATTCTTTCTGATACATTTTAAAACTGTTTGTATCGTGTCTTGGAATTCATTCAGTCATTCAGTGGATGTTAATTAAGTGTCCATTATATGCCAGACAGTACTCTGGGAGTTTGTGAAACATCATTGAATAAAACAGACAAAAACCATTTCTGACCTCATGAAGGTTGTATTTTAGTGTGGGATAAGCAAACAATAACATCAAACACCATAACAAGCAAATTGTAGAGTATATTAGGTGACAAGAGCTAAGGAAAAATGTAGCAATGTAATGTGCCCATGGTTATCAGGACATGGGGACAGGCATCTTTAAATGGGGTGGTCCCCCCCAAAAAAAAAGGCTGGTATAGGATGGGCCTCATTGGAAGGAGACATTGAGGAAGGACTTGAGGAAGCCGAAGCGTTTGGCCATGTGAACATCTGCAGGAAGGGTGCCCAAGTTGGAGGAAGAGCAGTGCAAAGGCTCTGGGAACAAGAGTGCCCAGTGTATTTAAGGAACATCAAAGAGGCCCATATGGCCAGGGAGTCAGGTAAAGACACCCAGAAGGGTTTGGACAGCTATGAGGGGCTAAAACAAGTAAGGCTTTGTCAGCCACTATAAGGACTTTAGGGTTTATTCTGAATGGAATCAAGAAGTATTGGAGGGTTTTAGGGGCGCCTGGGTGGCTCAGTTGGTTAAGCGACTGCCTTCGGCTCAGGTCATGATTCTGGGGTCCCGGGATCGAGTCCCACATCGGGCTCCCGGCTCGGCAGGAAGCCTGCTTCTCCCTTTCCCACTCCCCCTGCTTGTGTTCCCTCTCTCGCTGTCTCTCTCTCTGTCAAATACATAAATAAAATCTTTAATAAAAAAAAAAAAGTATTGGAGGGTTTTGAATAGGGGTCAGTCACATGATCTAACTTTTTTTTTTTAATCATCACCCTGGCTACTGGATCTGTATTTCAGGAGAGAGGGCTGAGCTGAAGGTATAATTCAGAGGGTCATTAGTGTATCCATGGCATTTAACACCAGAACACTGGACAAGATCACGTCAAGAGTAAGAGAGAGAAGAGGACCAAGGACTGAGCATGGAAATCTCTTGTTTTAAAATGTCAGGATGAGGGGCGCCTGGGTGGCTCAGATGGTTAAGCGTCTGCCTTCGGCTCGGGTCATGATCCCAGGGTCCTGGGATCGAGCCCCGCATCGGGCTCCCTGCTCAAGTGGGGAGCCTGCTTCTCCCTCTCCCTCTGCCATTCTCTCCACTTGTGCTCTCTGGCTCTCTCTGTCAAATAAATAAATAAAATCTTAAAAAAAAAAAAAATAAAATAAAATGTCAGGATGAAGAAGAGGAATTAACAGAAAAGTCTGAGAAGGGGTAGCTAGTAAAGTTGGAAGAAAACTGGGCAAGTATGTCTCCTAGAAGACAAATGAAAATCTTTCCAATGTGGAGAAGAGGAAACAAGACTTAATGTATGATTATATTTACAGCTCAACTGCTTACTTTTTTCAATTGGACACCATGAATGATTGATTTTTTCTAGTGCTTTGAAGTTTGCATAACTCTTCCATATATTGTCTAATTTTATACTCAAACAATACGAAGTAGGTTGTCAAATATTAGGTTCACTGTTTTCCAGATGTAAAATCCAAGGTGCAGAAAGAGTAAGTGACTGCTTTTCAATTCCCCAAACACATACTGGAATAAGAGAAAGAGCCAGAGTTAAGACAAGGTCTTCCAAGTCTAGTCCAGCGTCCTCTCTTCTACCATATGGTGCTGGGAAACCCGACTGTATTGTTTTTTCATCCTTAGGATTGGCCTATGAGTTGGTTGTGAATTGAGGTGCATAAAAGCTTTCTGACCCTCAGGGCATTTGGCCCAAACTCCTCTATAAATTCTAAGTGTCTATTTTGTTATTCTGCTTGCCTGAAGAGCCTCTACTCTGAATGTTTATAAAATGTCCATGAACACACAAATAAGTTTAAAATGTTAACTAAAACTTCTAGGCAGTAAGTGCCAAATGAGCCACTCAGGAACAAGGCTTATCTTGATCCTGCAGTGCAGGGAGCTGGGCAGAAACTTTTTTCTGGCTAGACCACCCTTGTCCAAATACAGTCTCTACCTAGTACTGTGTACTGGATTTGGAGAAAATTACTTAAATTAGCATCTGTAAGATGGAATAATGATAACAATAAATGGAAATTTATAGAAGTATGAAATACGAGAACCAAGACAGTATATGTATTTAGAGTGGATCTACTGCAAAATAAGCACTCAATGAATTTTAGGTCTTGTCATTTCTGTTCTCTACCATTATCAGTTCCCTACACAAAGTTTGTATTCAGTGTCTCATAAAAGGTCAAATAAGGGAATAGATGAGCAAAAGTTTGATCAAATGGTATTGTTGCAATACTTTAAAGAAAATCAGGAGATACACTTCATGCCACTTGTGTCCAAACTAGTGACTACCTGAGGGAAAGGAATTCACAGAAGGAAAGTTTACTAAGGCTTAGTCAGGAAGCAAGGATGACAAGCCTCAAAAGGGACGGGAAGGTGGACGACGGAGCAGGTAGAAAAAATGATATTTGAGCATCCATAGATGCTGAACACCTGAAGCATGCTTCATAGTTCTGCCTCTGCTAACACATATGGGTGACACATCTGGAGGCCACTTAAACACTGGGCAGAAACGGGGTGGAGGAATTAATCCACGAGTCCTCAATTGTAAATTAAGTGATTTGGTTTAGCTTCCTTCCACAAGGCCCAGAAAAAAAAGTTGCCCTCCATTCTATATACAAAATGAGTACAAAAGTAAGAAAGTAGTAAACCAAACAAACAAAAAAACCACCAAAGTGGGATATTTATCAGTGAGATAAGGGAGAAAATGTACTTAGGTATTACACAAATTGGATATTCTCTCCTAAAAACTCTGAGGGGTGACTATTTCTCAGTAAATAGCAATGCCATTTTTGCTTTTGATGAAGATTCCTATTTCACTCTTGGTATATTTCTACACCCAAAGCATAGCTTTGGAGAAATAGAAACCCAAAGTTCCATTCAAGCTCTATCATTCTTACTAGATAATTTTAATCTTTTAAAAATAAATCTCTCTGGACCCCACTTTTCTTATTTACAATATGGAATATTATCCCAATTAAGAGAATTGTTTTAAGGATATAAATCTGAAGCCTTATGAACAACCCAGAAATGTATCTGTCCAGTTTAAAGTCCTGGTGTCAAGATTTCTTTCATTTTCTGTAGTGACTAGCAAACTTGATTTTATATATTTTTTTTTTTAAGATTTTATATTTTAAGTCCAAGCCCAAATATATAAAAAAAAAAAAGAAAAAAAAAAGAAAACTTCCTGAACTTTTCTAAACAAGTTCAGTTTTACCCTCTATGTGCTCAACACATTTGATACTTTCCTTTATTATAGCATTTATTAAGTTGAATTCAAAATTATGTGTGTGTCTGTATATAAGTTGGAGTACATTAGTGTAAGCTATAGAACCTAACTGTGGATGATTAAGTGAAATAAAGTGGAGAATTAATTTATAGAATCGTCTTCCTTCCTGAAGCTCTACTAAAAACAAGAAAAGAATATTTTTAAGTAACAAACTAATAAATCCAAAGGAATAAAAGAAGAGAATCATCAGGAAAATTTTGAAAGCCAAAAAAGTGATAATTGACTTACAAGACTTAAGAAATGTTAATTATAAGCCAGCATAGGGATTCTGTAAAACCCCCAGACCTCTTACCTTCTCAACACATAACGCATAAGCAATAGGCTTTGGAGGACATTAGAAGATTCTTCTCTGGGGAAGATAACAATCCCCAAAAAGAGGTAGGGGGACAAAACCTAAAGATACTGGCAATTTGGGACTTCTTTCTATAATGCCTTAGCAACATTACCACAAAATGAAATTTATAGTCAAAAGCTCCAAGGATGTATAGAGAACTCCCAACCAGTTTTTAGTGCCCCGGTCTTAAATACAGGTAGGCAGTCAAGGATCATCATGTATCTGTGGAAAGTCTCTCATTTGAAAGAGATCAAAACAAAGAGAAAATGCAACTTGGAGAAAATAGATGCTATGCACAGCACAGAGATTAAAACTTCTAAAAATGAGCTAGCAACAATACCCTCAGAGGAGTAAGAAAAAATATTACATTTGTGAAAACAAGAAGAGTGCTATAAATAAAAGAGGAGCAGGACTTTCAGAGGGAAAATAATTCTCGTAGAAATTTAAAATGTGTTGCAAATACCAAAAATTAAATGGATGGACTGAAAGATAAAGTGGAGAAAGTCTCTCAGAAATTAAAGTCAAAGACTCCTAATGGAAAGTAAAAGAAAAAATATATAAGAATATTAAACAATCTAGAAAGTCTAACAGCCAAACTAAAGCAACTCCAGAAATAGAAAAAAGGAATACAATGAGGATATATCATCTAAGATATATTTAAAGACCTCTTTTAGGAAATGAAGAATATAAATTTTCAGATTGAAGGATTCTATGACTTTCTGCAAAATGGGCAAAAATAGACCTGCCTCAAGATACATTCTAAGAATACTAGTATGAGGTACATAATAGAAAATATATTGGGGTGCCTGGGTGGCTCAGTTGGTTAAGCATCTGCCTTTGGCTCAGGTCATGATCCCAGGGTCCTAGTACTCAGTCAGGTGTTGGCCTCCCTGCTCAGCGGGGAGTCTGCTTCTCCCTCCTCCTCTCCCTTGCTTGTGCTCTTCTCTCCCTCTCTCAAATATATAAAATCTTTTTTTTTTTAAAAGAAAAAATATATATTGGTCTCTGCCCCAGGTTCCAGGCAAAGAGCTCCAAAAACCCTTATAATTTCTTAAGTGATAAGAGCACTAGGACTGTCTTTTGTTTTAGTGAGGAGACTCTGGGTGGAGTCCTGGATGGCTCCTGGCTGGGGGCTTGTCACTAGAAAGGCCAAGCCATGATTAGAAACTTGGAATTTAAGTTCCCCCACACCCCACTTCTCTAGAGAGGGGAGAGAGGCTGGAAATGGGGTTAATAATTGGTTATGTACCTACATGATGAAGCCTCGATAAAAATACTAAAACTATGGGGTTCTGTGTGCTTCTAGGTCAAGGAACACATCCATGTATGGGTAGGGTGATGCACTACAACTCCACAGGGACAGAAGCTCCTGCAGTTGGAACCCTCCCAGACCTCACCCTATGTATCTGTTCATCTGGCTGTTCTTCTGTGTTCTTTATCATATCCTTTAATAAACTGGTAAACATAAGTAAGTGTTTTCCTGAGTCCTGCAAGCCAGTCTAGCAAATTAGTTGAACCAGAGTTGGGGGTCATAAGAAACTCAGACTTAAATGTCAGTCAGGGGTGCCTGGGTGGCTCAGTCGTTAAGCGTCTGCCTTTGGCTCAGGTCATGATCCCAGGGTCCTGGGATCGAGTCCCACATCGGGCTCCCTGCTCAGCGGGAAGCCTGCTTCTCCCTCTCCACTCCCTCTGCTTGTGTTCCTGCTCTCATTATCTCTGTCTCTGTCAAATAAATAAAAAAATCTTAAAAAATAAAATAAAATAAATGTCAGTCAGTCAGAAGCACCAGTGACAACCTGGACTTGTGATTGACATTGGAAGTTGGGGGCAGTGTTATGGGACTGAGCCCTTAATCTGTGGGGTCTGATGCTACCTCCAGGTAGACAGCGTCAGGATTGATTTAGATTGTAGGACACCCAGCTGGTATCACAGAATTGCTTGGCAGGGGGAGAAACCCCCACACATTTGGTGACAAGAGGTGTCAGAAGTGAAGTGTTCTGTATGAGCAGGAAAAGAAGAGACTTAGGTTATCTAATGTAACTGGGGATAAGGAGAAGATTCTAAAAGCTTCTAGAGGAAGGCAAGGCAGAAACAAGATTACAAATCAAAATGTCTCCAGTCTTCGCCACTTTGGCACTACAAATGATTGAACATTACCTTGAAAATTCTGAAAGAAGACTAATTCTAATAAAAAATTCTATGTTCAACGAAGTATAAATTATGAATGAAAATAAACTTAACAATTTCAAGTATTTGGAATTTCAAAAAATTATCTATGAATCCTCTCTCAGAAGGTTATTGAGGGATATGACTCCCCCCAATGGAAAAGTGAAATCCAAGATGAGAAATACAATGAAATCCAAGGAACAGGGAATCCCAAGGATGATGGCAAAGGGCAACTCTATGACAGCTGTGCACCAGGCCTCTTGAAAAAGAAACAAGTCAAGATTGCAGCATTCAGAAAGCTCAAGAAGAAATGCCTTTAAAAAAGAATAAGCAAATCTACAGAGATGGAAAGTGGATTAGTAGCTACCTAGAGCTGGGAGACTCTAGAGAATGACTGTTAATGGATGTGAGGTTTCTTTGCTCTGCTGAAAATATTCTAAAATTTGGTTGTAGTAATGGCTGCTTAACTATGGTTGTACAACTCTATAAATATACTAAAAAACATTGAATAGGTTAAATCAGTGATTTTTTGGCATGTAAATTATATCTCAATAAATCTATTAAATATGGATTTTCTTTGGTTACAGTATATTATTAGTTAAGTCAATATGGATAGAGAATACAAGAGTGTAAAATATTTGCCAAAGGATGTATGATTAAATCCCAGGATGCCAATCTCAAAAGGCTATATGCAAGAAGCTCTTCAACATACATTTGAAAATAATCACAGAAATGTGGTTAGTAAAACTTAAAGATGTATGTATACATATACATGCACACACACATACACATATACATACATGGTTTTTGGTATTTTTCTAGGGGAGTATAATATTAAGGGCATCTTTGTTGACCTATTGCACTTTAATATACCTAACATGAACCCAAAATGTTTATGGGAGCTGCTTTGCTTCATCATAGTAACATTCTACTGGTTCCACTACCAGTACTACCCTTGAGATTTGCTCTTGCAACTTCTGTCATCATGGCCAGAGAAGGGACACAGAACCAGTTCTGAGACTCTAGGGCAGGGCCACTCACTTGCTCAGCTAGCCCTGAGCCAGACCCAGGGTAGATGCATAAATCTCATGCTTGATCATCTGAACTACAGTTTCATGGGTACTCTCAATCCCCTGTTGTTCCCAGCCTTCTGCTAGGAACCTCACCCCACCAAAAGTCCAGTCCAAGATCTATATTGCTACCTACTTTCACTCATTTCTATAGCCAGAGTGGGACTGGAGAATGGATTCATGGTCTGAAGTCAGCCTCAGGGTTGCTGTCTCTGTTCCTTGGTCCTTGCTCAGCTCCCATGCTCACTCTTTTTATCAAATATACAGAACACTTGCTGCTCCCAGAAATCCTATACTTGATTGCGACCTGCCTCCCAACAACTCCTAGCAGAGGACCACTCCTAACTACCCCTCCAAATTAAGAAGATAAATCAATATCTTCCTCAACCAGCCTTCTCCCTGCTCACTCCCTATCCCTCCTTGCCCCACCAGCTGGCAACTTCTCTACACTCACATTCATCCTCCTTAGCCTGTCTCCAAGATTCCTAGAGAAGTGTACTCTTGTTCAAAGTCAACCCCTCCACCTGTGATCTCTCCTGCCTCTCCTCCTCTGGGAGCTTGCTTCACCATTCCTCCTTCTAGATCTAAAACTAACCACATTAAGGCCTACCATCAAAAGGAAATGCCATAAACTAGATCTGGTCCTGGAAACTCTCCCTTTCCAATGGTACCTCCCCCAGGTATTTTTTTTTTTTTGCCTAATGTTTATTTATTTATTTTTTTTTAATTTTTTTTTATTGTTATGTTAATCCCCATACATTACATCATTAGTTTTAGATATAGTCCCCCAGGTATTTTTGATCATTTTTGGTCTCCACTCCTTCACATCCTAAAGAGACTTTCTACAATCCCACAGCCTCATCTGGAAGTCTGTCTCCTCTTATAACATCCAAACTTCTAAAACAACAGCATAAACCCTAGTCTCAGTTACTTCATGTCCCATTTATCTTTCATCTCATCCCAAATTTGCTTCTACCCTTTCTACCCAACTGATGTCACTTTTGTGAGAAGTCAGGAATCACTGCCAACAGCCGAGTCTAGCACTCATATTTCAGGTGCCATGTTATTGGCCTTTAGGTTCCATCCAGTAGTCAACCAACCCTGTTTTTAGGCTCTCCATTCTCTTAGTGCACTCCTAATTTTCCTCACCCACCTCTGATTTCCTTTTTTCTACTTATCCAGGGGTTCCTTCCTCATCTTTCATCAGTCCCTAAAATAACATCTCCCACCACCATTTGTGGGACACTTTTCTTCTCTCTCTTCAATTCTTTATCAATAATCTCATACGTTTTTATTATTTCAATTATCAACCAAAAGCCGATGACTCTAAAATTTGAATATGCACCCAAGACTCTACACTTACTTTCAGACTCCTATAAACCACTGCCTCATGGACACTCCTACCTGGGTACAGTAGTAGTCTTAAATACAACATGTTCAAAACTGAATCCTACTCATACCTGTTCTTCCTTGCTGGCACCACCACATTACCCAGTCTAAATACAGTGTGTCATCTCTTATTCTCCTCTCTTCTTCAATTTCCACATCTATCCATTAAGCCTCTGAATTCAAATTATTTACTCTCCTAACTTATTTTCAAATCTGTCTCTTCATCTCCATTCTTATGACCACATTCCTTTTTCAAGTCTTGGTGATTACTGCCTTAGATGGCTGAAATAACTGCGTAACCCCACCTCACCTCCATTCTTTCCACTTCAAATCTATCTTCAACACAATTACCAGTTATAATGTCAGTCACAAATTTGGTCATATCTAGTAATTACTTTTATTTATTTATTTTTCTTTTTTATTGAAATATAATTGGCACATACATTTTATTAGTTTCAGTTGTACAACATAATGATTCAATATAAGTATATATTGCAGAATGATCACCACAAGAAGTCTAATTAACATTCATCACCTCATATAGTTAAAACTTTTTTTTCTTGTGATGAGTACTTTTAAGATTTACTCTCTTAGCAACTTTCCAGTATACAATACAGTATTGTTAACTATATGTACATGCCATATATTAGGTCCCCAGAACTTATTTACTTTATAACTGGAAATCTGTGTTTTTTTGACTTCTTTCACCCATTTCGCCTATGCCCCAACCCCCACCTCTCTCCCACCACCAACCTCTTTTCTATATCTTTGAGCTGTTGTGTGTGTGTGCATTTTAATGTTCTACATATAAGTGAGATCATATGGTATTTGTCTTTCTCTGTCTGACTTATTTCACTTAGTATAATGCCCTCAAAGTCCATTAGTTATTTTTACAAGATAGTTAATATTAATTACTTTTACAAGATAACTTCTACCTATAGGATAATGTCTAAACTCCATCTCTGGGCATAAAAAAATAAAAAGATCCTATGTAACCTGAACTCTGGCTAGTTTTCCACTCTTGCCCCTGAATTTTGTATATTTCTACATGCACACCATATCTTTCTTGCCTCTATCTCTTTGCTTCTTTGTACCTTCTCTTTAGACTTTTTCTCATTTACCTGTGGTATACATGGTACATACAGCGTTTCAACTGATATTTATTGGAAGAGAAGGAGGAAAAAAGGAAAAGAAATAGGAAGGACAAACACCTCCCCACTTCTTGCCTCCTTTATGGCTCCCCTCAAATCTAGCTGACTCATAATTTTCACTTAATAGTCAACTCCTGAATCACCACCTTCTGAAAGTTTTCTTTGCTCCCTCTCTCTTCCCAAAGCCAGTTAGAAATCTTTCTTTTTGCTAGTAAAAATTAATGTGCATGACTCCACCATTGCATTTAACACATTATATTCCCATTCTACCAGACTGTGAACTCTTTGGAGGCAAGGATCAACTATGCATTTTCTATCTGAATGTTACTAATATACTTTATACATAACAAGAACATGGTAAATGTTTTTGGAATCAATGAATTATTAAATTTTACAGCTAATACCAGGACAAATAACAAATGAAAGGACTGATTGCTAACTTCAGAAACCTGACAAGCTTCCTCAGTGCAGTGTGCTGTTGGGGTACACTTCCATTTGCCCTCAGGCTGGCCCATGTTCAAGGGAAAGCCAAGTAAGACATGGGTAAATTAATTACGCATCATGGATGCATCTAGAAAACCTGTGTTGATTTCAATATTTCTAAAATTCCAGAGTGTATTTTTAATAAAGTCTTTTAGAAAATAAAAACAATTGAAATAACATAATATTAAGAATTTATTAGACTCAGAAAACACAATTTATGACAAATACTTATTAGTCATGACAGACTACAGAAATAATAAACTAAAGCATGCTTCAAAAGGACAAATAGATGTAATGTCTTCAGGGCTCAATGTAAGTCATTTAAGATTACATTATGACCACTGATTTTATTTTTATTGCATCTCTATCATCAAAGGGAATTCCTGCACTTGCTGGGTATATAAACTCAACACTTCCTCAGCGGTTTCACTGCAAGTTACCATTAAATAATGTACAGAACAAAACATATTAAAATTGTAGTTGTTTTTAATTATTTACTCTAACATTTTGGCATGGTTATTATTCTTTCCCTAGTGAGTTACTATAGGAAAAACAATTTATAATGCAATAAAAGAAAGTACCAATAAGGGAAATTTCCAATGCTCTATTATTTCAGCTGCCAAACTGTGCAGAACAGAACTAAACTTTGCCATCTTTTAAAGATAATCAGAAGTACCTGCAAGCAGTCTGAACACACTGTGCTTAAAACAGTCAATTTATGTTCCATTAATGGATGCTCCCTATTTTTGCTGTGGTCCAGTGGCCATTTTTAGGCCGGTTAATATTTCTAGTAGTGTTCTCCTTCCCCAGCCTTTTTCTTTGGCTAGTGGTTTTCTGCCTGTGTTTACCACACAGCAGCTATCTAGTTTGGGAATTCAATGCCAGTGCTGTCATAGTAAATTGGAAGGAATGAATAGCTGTTAGATAAATGCCAACCTTTGAAGCAGGAACTACAATTTGTTTTGATGGTTCACTGAGCATAGCTTGGTCAGAATATGGATTGGCATGTGCTATCTGTGTAAAAGTGAGTTCTTGACATCATTACTTCTTTTCATATAATTGTCCTTTTCAAGTAAATGTCATAAAACAATGGAGATCAGGCACCGATGAGTTTATTTAACCAATAAATCAGTCCATCCTAATCCTAGGCCCTGAGATGAGTCTGTCACAGATGCAAAGTTTCATCATCCAGTCATTTCCCCCTCTTTAACCAGGTCATCTTATCTAACTGTGTCACTAAATGTTCTTTGAACTCCTGACTAGTGCCGTATAAAATCAATTACCCCTATTTTAAGTAACACAAGACAAGTTGTTTAAAATGGAATAAAAAACAAACCTAGAACCTGCTAAAGGAAAACTTTCTTAAGCCAGCAATCAATAATGTCAACAATCAAACAGTGTTTGTTACTAGTTTAAACTCAAGCATTTATATCTGGAACTATGAAGAAGTGTATTTTTTTAAAGATTTTATTAACTTATTTGAGAGAGAGAGAACGAGTCAGGGAAGAGGAAGAGGGAGAAGCAGACTCCCCGCTGACCAGGGAGCCAGAAGCTGGACTCAATCCCAGGACCCTGGGATCATGACCTGAGCCGAAGGCACATGGCTTAACCGACTGAGCCACCCAGGCACCGAAGAAATGTATTTTTTTCACTCTAAAAGTACATACATTTATTGTGTGCCTGCTAAAACTCAAGTATTTCACTAAAAGCTAGAACTATAGCAATGAGTAATACTGGCATGATCCCATTTTCATGGTTAAGTTCAATACACAATTCTAATTCATTGATGAATTCTATAAAAGGAAAAATAAAGAGTGTATGACAGTTCTAAGGAAGGTCATCTAATTCAAGTTTGGGGGGAGGCTGGTCAGTACTTCCCAGAAAAGTGAGAATGATTAATGTTAATATATTAGTTAGTTTATTGAAGGAAAGTTAGGAGGCATATGATAGCAGTGAAGTACTTCAGGTAGTATCCAAGTAACCTCGACAAAAGCTATGTATTAAAGTGCTCTATTTTAGGAAAGAATTCAGCATATGTGAAGGGTAAGGTACATGGGCTGAATTACAAGAGTTAGAGAGGTAAAGCAGGGTTTTTAAAACAATGTCATGGAGTTAAGACTTTATCCTAAAAGTAATGAAAAGTGAACAGGGGTTTATGGAAGAAAATCATGTGAAATATTCATACTTTATTGTCTCTAGATATATGTGGAATATAAATTGGAAAGGAACAAACTGTTGTTATGGTGCAGTTGGGAGAAACGAAGGTCTAATCTTGGGTACAATTGGTGGAGATAGAAAAAAAGTAGATGTAATTGAGAGTATTTAGGTGGTAACATTGTCAAGTCTTGGTGACTAAGAGAAAGAGGAATAATGTCCAAATTTTTGACTTGGGCACATGAGTTGGCAGTAATATAAATTTATATATAGAACTCAGGTAGATCAGCAGTAAAAAGAGATTTTGAGTTTGAGATTGGAGTATCTTGGGACATGGGCAAGGTGCAATCCAATAGATGGTGTAAAGCTCACAAGAACAATCTGGTTTGAAAATAAAGCTTTCTGGGTCACTATAGTCATGGTTAATGTACACCTCTAGAGTAAGCAAAAATGTGTATAGAGTCAGAAGCAAAAAGGGCTTGAAATAGAACCTGGTGGCGACACCAAAATATAGGAAAAGCAGAATAAGAGAAACATAACGGAGGCTGGGCAGGTATGGCCAGAATGTGAGAGAACGAGGCTATAGTGTCCTGGAAGTGAAAGGAATATATATATATATATTTACTTTTTCAAGAGAAGAGCAATCAATAATGTCAAATATAATAAAAAGAACAAGAAAAATAATGAATGGAAATGTGCAGAGTTAGTAATACCATTACACATTTATAGTTGTTTAGCCAGGCTTTTTTATTTCCTTAGCACATTAATCACCATCTTCTGCCCTACCTGTCATCATAATCATCTGCTCTGTAAAAACTGTGCTGCCTCAGTCTCGTGTTCAGACCCACAGCCACATTCTCCAACCCATCACGTCTCAATCAGTGTCAGACACATTTGCCAGAAACTCTCTTCCTCAGGCTTAACCTTTCATTTTTACAGTTTCAGAAAACTAGTTTCCTAGCTTCTGGCTGAAGAACAACATGAGCTTAGATTAGTGAAAAACGTGTTTCACTAGATATATGTAGGATTGAGTTTAAACATGGTTGCCAATTCCATTGAGTTTTGGAATAATTGTTCTCACCTATCTCAACAATTTCTGAGGTAGTCAATCAGAAAATTCATGCTATCAAGAAGATATGCCCAAATAGGGCAAAAACTTTCTTAAGCCAGCTTATTTTATTGTTTTGATGCAACCAGTTTTAACACAACTATACATTTTACAGTCTATTTCCTGATATGTCACCCTTCTGAAATGCTGTACAAAGCCTCCATGTGATCCATATTGTCTTTTAAATGGTTTTAACATATTATGATCAACACCACTCTTTCTGTACTATATACTGTAGCATATTGAAGAGGAGAAAAATAAAGATTACAACATTTTAATAGTTTTACCCTGACTCTAGGGAATAATGATGAGTAGTCTTTCGCAAAAACATGACTTATGAAAAAAATCTTCGTATATTAGCAAGAAATGCAGACTATAATACTAGATTCCATTTAGTGATAAAGAATTCCAAATATATGACAAGACTATAAATATGTAAATACATTGGAGACTCATTAAAAATTTTTTTTAAAGATTTTATTTATTTCTTTGTCAGAGAGAGAGAGAGCACAAGCAGGGGGAGCGGCAGGCAGAGCAGTAGAGGGAGAAGCAGGCTCCCCGGCGAGCAAGGAGCCCTATTTGGGACTTGATCCCAGGACCCTGGGATCATGACCTGAGCTGAAGGCAGATGCTTAATGACTGAGCCACCCAGGTGCCCCTCATTTAAAATTTTAGAACTATACTTATTCATGAAACACAATGTTCTCATGTATTTTTCTTATTAATGTCTCTAGTTACATTTGCATATCCAGCTACATGCCAGACATTTATTATTTGATGACAGGAGATACACTTAACACACACAGCACAGAAGTTCTTCCTTCGGCTGCAAAAATCACTTGCCAAAATGTGGTATTAATTTTCATAGTGAACATCAATTAGAAGCAACAACAAAATGTCTGTGATGCAGCTAAGAAAAGATCCTGACCAATCTACTGTCAATGTTAATAAAATCCCCTTTGAATCTCTGTAGGCATTGCCTTTTTTTGGTAAACTTTAATCATCTTCTGAACTTTATCCAACTCTGACAGGAAGATGGGCTGGAGATGTAAAAGGATATAGGGGAAATAAAAATTTTTGCCCTTAAAAAAGTTGTGATGCCATCTCAGGAGATTGGGGCAGCACGTCTAAAAAAGACATATTACTCAGGAGGGTAAGAACTAAGTAAACACATGAGAACATTGTGTTTCATGAACTAAGTAAGGAGACTTCCAGCTATTCCAGAGTACTATCCTTATCCCTTTTAGGCACAAAGAGATAATATGATAGACTACAACCATTTCTGTAACATTAAAATTTGATGATTAATTTAATTGGTGTAAAATGGGAGTCACTTCTGTCTCTTATCCTTCCTGCTTTCTTTCTTATGTTTGTATGCAAAGTGTTTTGCCATGGCTGGATGTTCATGTGAGTAGCAGGGCTGTGTAAATCAGTTCAATTATGTGTCATCATGAGACTATTATTGCTTGGTATTTATTGAAAACGTTTAAGATTTTCCACTGACTTGTTCTATGAGCTGAAGTTGCCATAAATTCACAAGACCATCTTTATTGCATTTTTCTTTCAGAAAAAAAGTCACTGGAAATGTTTTAAATCAAAGCCAGGCAGGGTGTCCTTCTTCCTTTCCTTTCTTTTTTTTTTTAATCTTATTTTTGAATAACAGCATGAATTAACTACAGGTTAAAAAGTAACATGGGAGTAGTATTGGTTAGCATAAAATGAGTGTTTTCATTTGCTTAATATTCAATTATTCATCGTATGATCTCCAAAAAAAAAAAGGAGTGGGGTGATATCTCTTGTTTCCCATATGCTAAGTACCCTGCTGTAGGTACCGTTGTCATGGATACTACTTGCCGAGCTCATGCAGACCTTGACTTGCCAGTGTTTACAGGGAATTGATAGACTGAAACTAAATGTTACACAACAGCATGTTGTGCTTGCTGAAAGCCTGGCAGGGCAGGCATGACAGAGCTCCGTGTCCCCTTCTGGGTGTGCTCTGATAAGATTAGAAAAAGCCACCATCAGTCCATTTACTTTTCACTGTATTTTTGGGCAGAAAGACTGGGGGCGGAAAGAGAGGATCATGAAGAGAATAGATAGGTGAAATAGGTTCATAAACCTAAATAGATCAATCTAAGAAGATCATAATCAGAATAATCTAAGAAAGCAAATATGTTTATGAAATCTCAACTCTGTTAACTTTAACAACCACAGGTTATATAGACTGTAACCTCTTTGAGTTCAAAGACTAGGCTTTATTCATTATAGGGCTTCCCAAATTACCTAGTAGCACACTGCCTCTAGTAGGTGATCCGTAATCATTTGTTGAATTTAATGTGTGCCTTTTTGACAGTGTTCTTCCATTTCCTTTACCAAGGAATAAATATCCACTGTACCAAGTGCCTATAGGGAAGAGTGATTTTCAAAACAGCTAGCCAGCAGAGATCTGGCCTCAACCATCAGAGTGGGCTTTATTGATGGCATAGGTCTGAGCTGGTCCTGGGGCCTTCCTGCTGTATCAGGTACTAACCACCATCTAGGGCTGGTGGAGAGGACCCAGGGGAGGGGGATGGGAACTGAGGCAGTGGGGGAACAAAGAACTAACCAGCAAATAGGGATATTTTTGAATATTTTAACAGTTGCTATGGACACACTTTCACAGATGAACTGAATAGTGACCCTGCCTGCAGGACTTTAAATAGACCCTCCCCATGGTACATTAATATCATAAACATTAATGTTTCTATCAAGAAACGTTGGCCAGATTCTACCATACTTATAAATGGTCTCTGCAATTTCAAATACTTGGCAAAAGAGTCATTAGATGAACAAGATATTAGCTTTCTCAGTGAACCAGATTGCCATTGAATATAGACCCACCTGAGGTCCAAGGTGTAGTGAGAAAACAAAGCTGTCTGTAGGTGAGGAGGAGTAGCTGAGACTAACAGAATTAAGTCAGGGTGCTACGTTGCACTGCAGACAGTATGTGCTAAACTGTCCCAAGGGTTGACCAGTTAGCTTCAGCTCTGAGAACTTTAGAAGAGGAGAACTTATACTTGTCTCTAGAAAAGTCATTTGGTATTAAAGTAAGGCAATGTCTAGAAACTTAGCAAAATCGGAGTAGTTGTACAGGCTAGCTAAAGACCCTCTTTTCATATTGGTGCATGCTTTTTCTGTCATGCAAATAAACATGGCCCAAACAACTGAGTACTTAGTCATTAGAATTGCATGCTGCCTCCATTCTCTCAGAGGAACAATTTGTGAACTTTTCTCCATTGCTGCCTGCAGGTTGCAGGCCATCAAGAACATCTTGGAATGTATGGACTTTCCTTACATTTTATGTCTTATTTGTATTTGTCAAGGGCTTCCCTTGTGCTATGAGCTGAATTGTATCCCCCCAAATTCATACATTGAAGTCCTAACCCCAGCACCTCAGAATGTGACTATATTTGAAGACAGGGTCTTTAAAGAGATAATTGAGGTAAAATGAGATCATTAGGGTGGGTCTTATCCAATCTGACTGGTGTCCCTAGAAGAAGAGGAGATTAGGACATAGGCACAGAGGGAAGACCGTGTGAAGATGCAATGAGCAGATAGCCATCTATAAGCCAAGGAGAGAGATCTCAGGAGAGAGAAACCAACCCTGCTGGCACCTAGATCTCAGACTTTCAGCGTCCATAACTGTGAGAAAATAAATGTCTTTAGTTTAAGTCACCCAGTCAGTGGTATTTTGCTATGGCAACCCTAGCAGACTTGTACCCCCGTAAGCTATTGTGCTTGCCCCATAAAAGTGCAACAGATGGAGTAAAAGGGTCAAAGGATCTAGAGTCCGACTTTCTAAAACTGTGCCTCAGTTTCAGTCTCACGTCCAGTCAACACCCTTGTGGTTTTCCTGTTTTCTGTGGCCATGGCCTCTATCTGTGCTCTCCCTCTTGTTCCAGCCTAGTATCCATCTTTAACATCTTTCAGTTTAGGATCTGACTGACACCCATTAGAGTCTCTCTCTTTCTCCTCTATCATAGCTTGGCCCCATCAGTCTGTGCTTCCATTACTTGGCCTTTCTCGGTCTTACTTGACTCCTTCTTCCAGAGCCACATTTGTATCAGTATACCTTTTTCATGGACTCTCCCTCCTCCCTCCCTCCCAGTCTTTTTCTTAGAAATGTGGACCAAAAGTTCTTAGCCTACACCTTCTGGCGTGGAGCTTGAGCAGGAAAGCGAAAGCTAGAGGAGGGCTACTAGCTCCTTGTGTCTTGATTAACAGCAAGAAGCTCAGTGTCTGGGGGAGTAATTTTGCTTTCCAACTTGATTTTATGTTTTCTTTGCCTAGAAACTATTATTCTTCACAGTAAAACCATAAAGAGTTTGCCCATGTAAAAATGTGTATATTTAAGTGTATGATTTTTAAAGCCTTCATTAAACATCTTATAGATAGGCACACCTATCTACAGAGCATGTTTACAATCACGAATATTAGGATGATTCATTTCATTTTATTCTCATAGCATCTTATCAGGTGACCAGGAAGAAAAATTAAGCCAGGAAGAACTGACCTAGAGATGGGAGCGTAAGTCCCATTTTGCTGCTAGAATTACCTCATTGCAAGGGCTCCTTTAAAAATCACTGTTGTTTTAAAGACACAGACATGATTTAGAATCCTGAATAGACATGGAAGATTCACAGAGTGACACGAGGAAATTCAGGTGAGGTTGGTTTGTCACATTTTGAATGTTGTGCCAGGCAGAGCAGGTGCTGCCTGCCTTTAATGAGGCACTCTTGATATGACTGCATTTTAAGGAAAAAAAAACATGTGGGGATGGTTGAAAATGGGACACAAACTGATACTGGTCTTTCAAAACTCAGATGCTGAGATATTTTATTTTAGATGGGATGGCAAGAGGAGAAATCTGGAGTCAATTTCTATTTGCTCTGATTATGAAATCAGTTAAAACTCTCTACCACCCTAGAAGAAACCTAAATCAGAATATTTTTAACATTTTATGGAGTTGCAAGTTGAACCAGAAATAACAAAAGCAGATGTTAAAAAGATTGCCGTCCAGATAGAATCTGCTTATTAAAAGTAGGAAAAGGATTTATTTATCTGACTCTTCAAATAACTTTTTTTTTTTTAAAAGATTTTATTTATTTATTTGACAGAGAAAGACACAGCAAGAGAGGGAACACAAGCAGGGGGAGCGGGAGAGGGAGAAGCAGGCTTCCTGCCAAGCAGGGAGCCCGATGCGGGGCTCGATCCCAGGACCCTGGGATCATGACCTGAGCCGAAGGCAGACGCTTAACGACTGAGCCACCCAGGCACCCCTTCAAATAACTTTTTTAAATTATATTTTATTATGTTATGTTAGTCACCATACAGTACATCATTAATTTTTTTCATTGACTCTTTTTTTAAATTTTATTTTATTATGTTATGTTAATCACCATATGTCATTAGTTTTTGATGTAGTGTTCCATGTTTCATTGTTTGCGTATAACACCCAGTGCTCCATTCATTATGTGCCCTCTTTAATACCCATCACCAGGCTAACCCATCCCCCCATGCCTCTCCCGTCTAGAACCCTCAGTTTGTTTCTCAGAGTCCATAGTCTCTCATGGTTCGTCTCCCCCTCCGATTTCCCCCCTTCATTTTTCCCTTCCTACTATCTTCTTTTTTTTTTTTTTTTTAACTTTTAAAGAGGCTGTTGTTAGTTCATACTGCTAGTGTCATTAAAAGAGGAAAAGAGTATTAGAGAAGGTAAGTTCTGCATGGAGCACTGGGTGTTATACGCAAACAATGAATCATGGAACACTACATCAAAAACTAATAATGTTTGCATTATACGCAAATGATGAATCATGGAACACTACATCAAAAACTAATGATGTAATATATGGTGATTAACATAACATCATAATAAAAAAATGCATGTATAAATGTACACGTGCTATTCCAAAAAAAACCCAAAAAACTAATGATGTAATGTATGGTGATTAACATAACATAATAATAAAAAAAAAGAGGAAAAGAGAAAACAATAAGAGAGGTAAGAAGCAAAGGAATGGAAAAGTAAAAACAAAATATATTAAGAATAACATGTGCTTTTCTGGTTGTTGAAGATAAAAATCCTGCTAAAGTTAGAAATAGTAAATCTTGTGACAAATATACATGAAAATCTCTGAATGTTGACAATTTGTTATATCACATGTGATTTTTAAAAGTGAGAATAGATATTGTTCCCATGTTTTTAAAAAATTGAAACAATGAAAGTTCACAATCATATTGCTCTTACTTAAAAGAAAAAGCTAGTGGAACCAAAGAGTAAAGATATAAAACTGATACGAAAAGTGCCTCAGGTAAAAAATTCTATTTACAGCTTTCCTTCCCTTGGAGATGATATAGTTTAATATTCATGGGAATGAAAATTTAAAAGTTGAGTGTTTCCCTTTATGATTTGGCTGCTAGGGAGCTCAGAGCCAAACTTATGGTTCAGTTATAACAAATGTCATATTTCTTCCTGATCGTTAATTCACATCTATATGCTTGAAATACCCTGGTCCAGAGTTTTAATTTTTTATGGTGTTAACCTTTATTTTGCAAAAAAAAAATATATATATATACATGGTTCTTGTAAAATACTGTAGAAATAAACAAATAAGAATTACCCATAAATCTGGGTGTCTCAACACCCAAGACAGCCATCTAAAATGCATTGCAATATTGCTTTCTGGATGTGCATATATGTATGTATAAATGTATGCATAAACACATACATGAGATCATGCTGTATATACTGATATAGATTCTTTGTTTTGCTTTATCATAAATAAATTGATGTCAATAAATAATCACATATGGTACATTAATATCTCTTTTAGCATTTTGTTATATGGAGATAGCATGTTTTATTTAATTTATCAAGTTGTTTTCAATTTTTTTGATATTATAATCAATGCTGAAATATATCTTTCTTACTAAATCTGGCACTTGTCCTTATAAAAAAGCTTACACTAAGTTTCTAGGAATAAAATTGTTGGGTCAAAGCATAAGCGAATTTTTTAGATTTAATGGCAATTACCAACATTATTTGTCATTCAGGATGGTGGCATCAGTTTATACTCTTATACCAAGCATGCACATATATAAAACATTTATTTATCTTTACCTCATCACCACAGAGATTGTCTTTTTTTTTTCCAGTTTGATAATTTGATAAATTGGATACATTGGGAAAAAATCATTTCCTTCAAATTAAAATGCCCTAGATCACTATGAAGGTTGAAAACAATCAAGAGTTTTCAGGCTTCCCCACTCCTTCGGTGAGAATGCAGTGCCTTGAGGGGGCATTCTGTCTGCTCTCTTTTTACTCTTTGATCTCAGCCAGGGTCCCCTGGTGATGTTCTGTCTACAAGTTCTACGGTGCTTATTTCAACAGTCTTGAATCTCACCATGCCTCACATGAGGTATCGAGTTTTCAGTCCTTGAGAATAATCAGCAGCATGTTTTCAGCTGTCATTTTTTTAAGGCCTATTCCCAGCCCATATTTGTCTAAATCCATCATTTCACCATCTTAGCTCACCGTTAAGTATAGTGACGTGTTTCTAATTCACAATCAGCCAGACTTCGAGGCAAGCTAAACATGCCGGGATGAGAAAGCACGACTTGAAACTCTAGACAGAGCAAGAAGCTCCCAAGAATATATGATTGTTTTTGTCTTTTTCTTTTGGGCTTGTAGATGTGATTCATTGTTAGAAAGACCTTCCCTGCTCTAAAGTTGTCATGGATTTTGGTATGTTTTCTATTAGCCATTTTATAGTTTTATTTTCTTTAAGTTCTTAAATTCACTTGAAATCTATCCTGGTGTACGGCATCCTCCATTTGGCTATCTGGTTGTACCCAAACATTTTTTTCCCCAATAGTTGTATTTTTTCATGAGGTATAGCTTACATACAGTAAAATACACAGACCAAATATTCAATTCTGTGAAGATATAAAATATTTCCATTATCTCAAAAAGTATCCTTGTGACCCTTTTCAGTTAACTCCTGATTCGCACCTACCAGACAGAACTATTTTCTGATTTTTGTCATCATAGAATACTTTAGCCTGTTCTGGAACCTAATAAAATTGGAGTCATACAGTATCTGATATCTTGGTATGGTATAGATGATATAGATGATATAGATACAGGAACAGACATACACACAGAAAAGTTCCCTTGTAGGACTGGGACGGGATTGCCTGCCAACTTGACTGGTTTGGAGATGTGTCAGCATTCTTTGAATTAGAAAAGAACAGAGCAGTGCATTGTTTCTTGCACCTGAATGTTGTAGGGTAAATTTATTCCCTCAGTAGGTACTCTCATTTTTTCCCAGATTAATTTTGCTTACATTTAGACCAGTGGTTCTCAAATTTGTTTGCATACTGGATTCATTGGAAACTTAAAACACTACTGATCTCTGAGTCTCACCTCCTCCCGCATACCCCCACAGAGATTGTGATGAATTTCTCCAAAGTATGGTGTGGATATTTGAAGTTTTAAAATATTCTCTGGTGAATATAATGTATAGCCAAGGTGGAGAAACAAGGATTTGTAGTGCTGCTTCAAGTGCATTAACATTCTCAAATTACAAAGGATTCCTGTTAAAATTCAGGTTTTGATTCAGAAGGTCTAGGGACTGAGAATACACATTTCAAACAAGCTCTGAGGTGAGTCAATGCTGGTCCATGGACTATACTTTGAGAAGTAAGGGATGTAAATGTTCTTCTTGACACTTTCCTTAGACCCAAGACCTTCTTTAACTTTCTTACAACCCTGAAATTCACCACAAAACTCACCCTGATGAAGACAGGATTGGTTTCCTGGTCACACCTGCTGTGTATTCTTTCATTCATATATTAGAGTTTCTTGGAGCCACATGCTGAATCCTTTCCTTCTCTTGCTTAATAATTTTTCCTTAGACTAAGTCATCTTCTCTATGTCAATAATTCACAAACATTTCTTTAGCTTAAATCTTGCTCCTGAGTTCCAGACCTGCATACCCAAGAATTTAATTTGATATGTCCTCTTGAATGTCTCACAGAATTCTCAGCATAAGTAGGTTCAAACTGCATTTATGATTATGTTTTCCAACCAAATATGACATGTCTACAAATCTTTAAAATATATGTAATATATAAAATATATTTCATATATAAATATATAAAATGTAATATATAAATATATATAAATTATATATATGTATAATATATATATTATATAAATAAATTGTACTACCCAGACAATTGCTCATGTAAGAAGCCTGGGACCATCCTTCATCCTTTGTTCCTCTCCACCTTCACATCCAACCAACAACATTCTTGTTATTCTCCAAAACATATTTTGACTTTTTTTTTGCTTCTGTGTCCACTGTGTCCACTCTATGGACACTACTACCAACCTAGCCAAAGCTCTTATCATTTCTTATCTGCACTACTTTCTGTGTTTACCCTGGCTCTTCTATAATACATTCTCTGCAAATCCTGTGTTACTTTCTTAAAATGTAAATCAGATTATGCCCTTACCATGTTTAAAACTGTTGTATGGCTCTCAGTACATTTAGAATAAAATTCAAAATCTTTTTTAATAATGTTTCTGGTTATCTTAAATGTTTCCAAAAATAATGACAATAACATGCTATTTCAATGTTGACAAGTGCTTTGCTGTAAGGTAACAATGTCACCATGAGGCAGATGCTATGAAGAAAGTTCTGTGAATGAACATGAGAATTAACCCACTGTGGGAATGACTCTTATAAACATTTTTGCTTTTGTGACTTAGATAAAGTTGAGTCCCCATTCTTATGTAGAATTGGTCAATGGGGGAGGATGTGGATTCCATAAGGTGGCAAAAGTCTTTCGGGTAAAAAGGATCTTGTGGAACTCCACACCATTTCTCCAAAAATTTGGAGATTTGGGGACTATCAAAATAGACTAAGGTTTTCCATTCCAAAGCTCAATGGTAGAAAGAGAAATAAATACACTGAAATTCAGTGACCTTACGGGAAACAGGTTGCTGCATCAGCCAGCATAAGAACCCATGGTTTCTTCAGAGCTGAGGGCTGACCTGACCTCTGCTCGGGGTGAAAGGGGCTCAGGCTGGGATCCAGCTGGAACACAGTGATTGAGCTTCCAGGAGCATTGTTAGAGTTTTTAGTGAGGGGTCATAATCGTGGTACCTAATGAGGAACACTCCTGTGGCTCCAGTGAGGAATGAGACAGGAAAGGGTAATTTAGAAGCAGTAAACAATTGCCACCTGTCAGAGTCCTAAAATATTGTTTAATAATGACATAGACAACAGGAGACAAGAGCAGACTGTGATGGACCTTGTGTGGTGCCAGTTCTCTCTCTTCAGATTTGTGGATGAGGCTAAGCTTTTTGTTTTTAAGGAGATCCTTAGCTTTCGGTAAGCAGGGATAGGAAGAAATGGAGAGTTTCGAGGGGCACTGGTCTTTCTGCTGATAGAGTTAGTGAATTCAGGGGATTAAGTGAAGAAGGAAGAAGAGGAAAAGGAGGAGATGATGAGATGACAATAATTGTACCCCAGGGTCATGCCATTTTGGCAACCTCACTGGAGACCTTCACAAACCTTATACAGAAATCACTAGATAACACTATATTACTGATGTCAATTTATTCATTGTCATTCATGTGTTCATTCATTTAACAAATATTTATTGAATTTCTGCTGAGGACTAGGTGCCCAGAACAACTCTAGGTGCTGAGAATACAGCAGTGAACAAAGCATTCCAAAGCTCCTCTTTCAGGAAGGCCATATTCTAGTGGTAGGGTTGGCAGGACCCTGACAATAAACACAATAAATAAGTCAGATGTTAAGTATGTAAGATAATGAAATGATGTACAAAGAAACATACAAAAGAAAAGGGAAATAGGAAGTGTATGCTGGGGATTAATTTTAAGTAGGAAGGTTGGGGAAAGTCTCTTTGAAAAGGTAATATCTAAGGAAAGACAAGAAAGCAGTAAGGAAGCCAGTCATGCAGATATTGGGGGAAGATACTTCTAGGCAGCAGGGGCAACAGGGGTGGCAGGTGCAAAGGCCCTGTGACGGGCATGTGTCCAGTACTCAAGAAGGGGCTAGAAAGACTGTGTACTAGAACAGAGTAAGAATGGGTAGGGGAGGCAGAAGATAGGAGTTTAGGCAGATAAAGGGAAAGATACAGTCTATAGATCCTTGTAAGGCATTGTAGGAATATTGGCCCTGAGTAATATGGGAAGCCATTGGAAAATTTGGGGCAATGAAGTGTCATAATTTGTCTTATTTATTTATAGGATTACATTGGCTGCTGTATTGGGAATCAACTGTGGGGAGGCATGAGAGAAAACACGAAGACCAGTTAGGAGATCACAACAATAATCAGGGTGAGAGATGGAGCTGGTGAATGATCAGATGCTGGATATATTTGTAAAGTAGAGATCACAGGGATCGTTCTATGAATTTGAGGTGAAGTGCAAAAGAAAATAAAAAACTAAGAATGCTTCTAAGGTTTTTAACTTCAGCAACTTTCATTAACTGAGATGAAAAAGTTTGGTTGGAGCAAGTTTATGAAGGAAGAGCATGTTGAGGTAGATTTTACATCCATCTGTAAAAATTACATAGGCTGCTGGAGCTATAAGACTGAAGTTGACAAAGGAGGTGTGTGGGAGATCCCAGCTGAAGTCATACTTTTGAGGGTGAAATATGTTCAACAGGGTATAAATACTGTCTAAAGCCATGAGACCAGATGGGATCATCAAAAGAGACACAGAAGAGGTCCAAGGACCAAGCCTGGAGGTATTTCAATCTTGAGAGGTTGGAGACGTGGGTACAAACCATAGAAAGAGAAAAATGAGGTACGTGTGGTATCCTGGAAACCAAGTTAAAAGAATTAGATTTCTAGGAGGAGGTTGCTACTGTTGAGGTAAAACACTGCTGATAGGTCAAGTATGATGAAGACTGAAAATTGGCCATTGCTAATTGGCCATTGGATTTAGCAATGTAGAAGTCAAATTGATGTTTGAAACAATAGCCATGGCCAAGAAGTCTAGTATACAAAGATGGGCATGGACCCTTCCTAGATAGAAGTGAACTGTAAAAAGTTAGGGGCAAAATGGTCCTTTATGATACTCTAAAACCTTGCTCCTCAAAGTCTGGTCCACAGACCAGCAACAATGGCATCACCTGGGAGCTTAATCGAAATGCAGAATCTCAGACCTCACTCCAGATGTACTTCATCAGAATCTGCACTAGAACAAGATCCCTGGCCAATTTGCTGTGTGTTAGAGTTTGAGACACACCGCTTTAACACACCTGGACCAGGAGTCCTAACATGTGCTGTGTACTGTGCTAATGGCATGTGGACTGGTGCTTCCATAGTCTGTTTGTGAGGACCCCCTGCTGTTGGACTTCTGCAGCTGCCTCTCCTATGAGCTTTAAGGGCATAGGGAGCAAGGAGCTGAAGTTGGGTGTCAGAGCCAGGAGGGGCTGAGTTTCACCTATCTGCTTGGGAGTTAGTGTTACTGGGTTTTAGAAAGAAGACAAAATCCTCCTATTTTGGCTCCAGTTATATTCATGATCTCTCCAGATTTGAGTACCAATTTGTTTGTTTCAGCTCATGGTGTTCACTACAACTTCCCTGCTTGTGTAGCCACTGGCTTTTGGTTAATCCCCTTCATCAGGTACAGAGGCTTGCAATCACTTGGTCTGCACTCCTGAAGCCCCAGGCTCCATTATCTGCATTGAGGTGTGTTGTTGCCTGTCCTTCCCTTATGTAAGGCTCCTGGTCATCTGCCCAAGTTCCCCGTGCCCTAGTATGGTGTTTAATTTGTTCTGTAGAATGTTAGTCATACACAAGATCCTTGTAATGGATTCTGTAAAGAAATATATTTGAGAAACACTGAGACTTTTTGTTCCCTTAAAGAGTTAAACTGCACACTGAAAGGCTCTGAGAAGATCTGTACTTAGAATCCTCCGCCTCTATCATGTAGTGCCCAGTGCCAATCAGGCCTTTAAATCTTGTGGAACTAAATGTAGGGACATATGCTGGGAAATAATAAACTAGTAACAGGTTCACCTTAAGAAATTCCTGCCTCAACCTTGTTACTATTCATATGAAAGAAGGAGCAATTAAATAACTGAAATTAAAAATTGTGTGTCTGTAGCATACAAATTATAACATAGTTTAAATGACATAGTTTAAATGTCACAGTTTAAGTTAAGTGTCATTGTTTAAAGTGAAGACCCATTCTTTTATTAGAGCTATCACTTAAAAATTTTCTCTGAATATGCTACTTCAGTGTGAGTATAAAATAAATGTGGGGCAAAATCAGGGAAAAGGTTCTAAATTAGAACTAGTTTAAACTAATTTTTAAAAATTTAAATAAAAATTTAGTTTGGGATACAGCACTGTGTATAGATAAGCTCCTTTTTGCTATAGTAATGACACATACCCTTTAATAAAGTTTCAGGAATATTATATCAGAATTAAAAATTCTGAATGTGAATATACATATTTGCATTAAATAGAATGACTATGTTTATGCAAAGTGAAGAATAAAGAACATTTGTTTTACTAAAATATGCTTATTACATTCAAGATACCATCCAAAAGACTTCCATTTTTGCATATAAATACACCCAGAATTTAAGAATTATAAGAGATAATGACAATAAAACCTGTGATAATTTTTTTCTCTTTTTCCATCTTAGATTTTGGTTTAAATTGCCCTTTCCCTCAGTTATATATACTTTTTTCATTTAAAAGAGAACACTAAGCATCAACTTAACAAATTTTTAAGTGCACAATATATTAATGTTGACTATAGATACAATGTTATACAGCAGATCTCTAGAGCTTATTCACCTTGCTTGACTGAAACTTTACCCCTGTTGATTTGTAACTACCCATTTCCCCCTCAGCCCCTGGCAACAACTCTTCCACATTTTGATTCTATGAATTTGACACTTTTAGACCCACATATAAGTGTAATCATGTAGTATTTGGTTTTCTGTGATTGGCTCTTTTCACTTAGCCTAATGTTCTCCCTCAAGGTTCATCTGTATTGTTAAATATGAAAGAATTACCTTTTTTTAAGGCTGAATAATATTCTATTTATGTATATACCACATTTTCTTCATTCATTCATGACACTTGGGTTGTTTCCATATATCTTGGCTATTGCGGATAGTGCTGAGATTAACACATGAGTGCTAATACCTCTTTAAGATCCTGATTTCTTTTTTCTTTTTTTAAATTTTTTTTTTTATTTGAGTACTGTTGACATAAAATGTTAAATTAGTTTCAGGTGTACAACATAGTGATTCAACAAGTTTATACATTATACTGTGCTCACCACAACTGTAGTTACCATCTGTCATGATACAGTGCTACAACAATATCATTGAGTATATTATATTCCCTATGCTGTGCCTTTTGTTCCCATATTTATTCATTCCTTAGCTGGAACTCTGTATCTCCCACTCCCCTTCACCCATTTTGCCCATCCTCCCCCTGCCCCCAGCAACCATTAGTTTCTTCTCTGTATTTATAAGTCTGATTATGTTTTTTGTTTATTCATTTTGTTTGTTCATTTATTTATTAAAGGAATATTCACATATCCATTTTTTTAGATTCCACATATGTGTGAAATCATATGGTATTTGTCTTTCTCAGTCTAACTTATTTCACTTAGCATAATATACTCTAGGTCCACCCATGTTGTTACAAATGGCAGGATCCCATTCTTTTTTATGGCTGTGTAAAAGACCATTGTGGACATATACCACATTTTCCTTATCCATTCATCTATTGATGGACAGGTTGCTTTCGTATCTTGGCTGTTGTACATAAGGGTGCAGTAAACATAGGGGTCCATATATCTTTCTGAATTCGTGTTTTTGTTTGCTTTGGGTAAATACCCAGTAGTGGAATCATTGGATCATATGGTATTTATATTAAGTTTTTGAGGACCCTCCATACTGTTTTCCATAGTTGCGGTGCTGAATGTAAATTGGTATCTTCCCACCAACAGTGTACCAGGGTTCCTTCTCCTCCACATCCTCACTAACAACTGTTATTTCTTATCTTTTTTATTTTAGTCCTTCTGATAGGTGTGAGGTGGTTTTGATTTGTATTTCCCTGATGATTAGTGATGTTGAGCACCTTTTCATGTGCCTGTTGGCCATCTATATGCCTTCTTCAGAAAAATATCTATTCAGATCCTCTGCCCATTTTTTAATTGGATTTTTTGTTTTTTCAGTGTTGAGTTATATAAGTTCTTTATATATTTTTAATATTAACCATCAGATATATCATTTGCAAATATCTTCTCCCATTCAGTTGGTTGCCTTTTTGTTTTGTTGGTGGTTTCTTAGCTGTGCAAAAGCTTTTTATTTTGATTTAGCCCCAGTAGTTTTTGTTTCTGTTTCCCTTGCCTTAGGAGACATAGCTAAAAAACTATATCTATGGCCAATATCAGAGAAATTACTACCTGTGTTCTCTTCTAGGATTATCATGGTTTCAGGTCTTATAGTTAGGTCTTTAATCCGTTTTGAGTTTATTTTTGTGTAATGTATAAGAAAGTGTCCAGTTTCATTTTTTTTTACATGTAGCTGTCCAGTTTTCCCAGCATCTTTTGTTGAAGAAACTTTTTCCCATTGTACATTCTTGTCTCCTTTGTCATAGATTAATTGACCATATAAGCAGGGGTTAATTTCTGGGCGGTGTTCTGTTTCATTGATCTATGCATCTATTTTTGTGCCAGTATCATGCTGTTTTATTATTGAGATTCTGATTTTAATTCTTTTGGAAATGGGATTGCTAGATCATATGGTAGTTCTGTTTTTAATATTTTGAGGAACCTGTTTTCTATGACAGCTGCACCATTTTGCATTCCCATCAACAGTGTGCATGTTTTGTAATTCTTTGTTGAAGGCTGATGTTTTATATAGGAAGTAGATACTGGGATATATATATTTTATGCTTAGAAATGAGCATGATTTTCCTTCTGCTAGGTCTTTAGCATGGCATGGCATGTTAGTCTCCTTAGGAACTGGGCTGGGTTTGTAGTTTGTTGTTGCTATGGTTACCATTAGCGCACCATTGCAGCTTCAAATTCCTCTAGTACCTATGTCTCCCTGCTTAGCTTTGGGTCTTCCCTTTATGCTTCCCCACAGATATATCTGTCTCTTACAGATCTGTCAGATGTTTTAACTACTGACTTTTCTTCCACTGCTTGTTAGCCTGGTGGTAAGGGGTGGAAGAGGGGGGTTCCCTCTGATGTTCTTTCTGGTTGATCCTCAGCCTGAGGAGGCGCTGTGAACCTGACCTTGGAAGTATGGACTTCCCAAGTACTCCTGCCCCATCTCCAGATGAAACGTTGTCTTCACACATATTGCTGCCCTTTCCCCAGTGTTTGAGCTTCTCTTTTACCTCTGTTCCCTCCTGCAGTTTCAGTGGGTGGCCAGCAGTGCCCTTAGGCTATGGTTTTGGTGCCTTCCCCCTGCAGGGAAGTCTTTGTTCCTTAGGGGAGATGGATATCAGTGGACTCTGTTCCACTCTCACCTGCAGTGAGATTCCACAGGAGCCCTTAAGTGGCTACAATTTCCCCAACCCCAGCCAGCATCATCTCTGGGCTTTCTTGACTCCTCCCATTTCCCCTGTGGATACTTGGTGGACTCCTGGAGGGAAAGCCTCCAAGATGTTATAACCTCCTCAAGTCTGCAGCCCATAGGGGCTTCACACATTCTCATTAGCCCACATTCAGTCTTCAACAATTTGTTAAAAATGCTTACTCTTCTTACCAGATGTTCACTGGTATTTAGTGGTGTCTGTCCAGGTAAGCAAATACCCAAGACCTATTTCTCCCTGCTGGTTCCTGTTCCTCTTTAGATTTTGTGCTGTTTACTCTAATTTCATCTTTCTAATAGGTTTTTTTAAAAGTCATTAATTTGACATTTTACAGGCTTTTGATACATGGGTGGGATAAATACTCTTTCCAGCTCTCTGCATCTCTGAATTGAAATCAGAAAACTCTATGCCTTCTTAAACACCAGGTCTGCAATTCAAGTAGTACCAAAAATAACACATTCAGTCTAACGTTTCTTTATATGATCTGATCCTAGGGTTCAAAACATTTATTTGGTAAAAGTCATCCTCCTTTCCCCCATTAATTTTATCCAAACAAATTTTTAAAATCCACTTAATAATTACTGAAAAATATAGCCTACTTCCCATAACCAGAAATACACTGGTCAGTGATTAAAGTAGCATTCAGTTACATTTTCCAAATATATTTTATCACTACTTAGCAAACTAAATGCACCATCCTCTAGTGATTTAATAAATGCAAACATTTAAGTTGTTTTCCCTCCCCCCCAGTCCTATGGTATATGCTGACTTAACAGAAAAGCATGTTACTGTGACTGTTCAAGAATTATGTTTTTAATTAGGAGGAAGCAAACTGCGAAGGACTTGTAAGTCCAGCTTATATGCTTATCATATTTAATCAAAACTTCCCAACCACACTAGGTCTTATTACAGAATTATATTAAAATATTTTTCTTGCAAGTTTGCAAATATCATTTTTATTTCATTTCCTTTGCAGGTCAGTCCAGAAATAGTAAATAATTCAATAATAATCTATTTTGTAAAGTTTTATAAATTCACTTCCATTCCAAGCCCCAGTCTCCTTGGCTCACTCTGAATGGTTAAGACCAGTCTTTAGTCATGCACACACACACACACACACACACACACACACACACACACACAGCTGGAGACACATGCCCTTATAGTCGATTCCTAGACCAATGAAATCACTTCTAATGTTACTTCTAATCTCCCTTTGAGGCCCAAATCTTGAATTGTGTTTTCTTTGACCCAAGTCCCTTGCTCCAAATTGGGCTGAGCTCATCAGGTGCCTCTCTAGGCTTCTGTAGCACGAGAGCAAGTCTCTATAGGATGCATGGACCACCTGACATTATGATAGCTTCTTGTGTGAAAAGAAGGACAAGTATATACCAGAAAATCTACTGCTTTAGTGGCCTGTTTCTCTACGTGACACCTGTAACTTGGGTTTACATTCTTTAGGTATAAAAAGTGATGATAGCTATCCCTTGGTATGAAAGAAAACATCTTCCAGTGGAGGGACTGTCCTCTGACACTGGATGTCCTGCAAAGCATGATTCTGTATTTCCCTGCATGGTCACTATCCCTCCTTCCCAAGTTAATCAGGACCCTGAATTGCTGGCAAGCTTTGAAAACTTGGAATATAAGAGAAGATAGTCTATTTCTGGGAAGCTGAATCTTTATTTCAACTTGCTCATTACTTCCACAGTGTGACTACTCTTTATGACAAAGCCTAGTGGTACTTACGATTTTTATTGTCAGCACTAATTTTTAGCCTGCCTGTCCTCCTCAATGCATTTTCCACACAGCAGCCAGAGTGATTTATTTACTTAGTAAATCATAGTCTGGCCACAAGATACATGTGTACAAATCTCTTCAATATCTTTTCTGCTTCTTCCTGTGTGACCTTGAGCAAGTTACTCAACTTCTCTATGGCTCTGTTCTCTTTGATGTAAAACGGGGCTAAGAATTTCTGCCCCATAGGATTGTTATGGGAATTAAATGCAGAACTTTTAGAATAGGGCGTGAACATTGCAAGGTCACAGTAAATAGTGCTGCTGATGCATTAACCACTATTAGTACCGATGTTACTCAGCTGAAAGCCCCTCAACAATTTTCTCTTGTGCTTTATTAAAGTCAAACTCCTGCTGGGTCTGTGAGGTCCTGTGTGGTCCCTCTCTCCTCTAATCTCATGTCTCATCTGCATTGTAGCCACAGGGTCCCTGCTTCCTTGTCTCTGTGCCGGTCAGTGACTCTCCACACTGCTCTCAGTGCTGACCTTGAGCCCCAAGTCACACCTCTGCCTCTGGCTGTTCCTGGAGGCTCATTGTGGGGGTGCCAGATGGCAGGGCTAGGGTGGGGCTCTGTTACTCCCCTACTTTCTGTTCCTTTAGTGTTGCCTGGGTGAAGGCCCTTCACCCCATTTGCAGGAGTAGAGCCCGCCTCTAGCTGTTCTGGTGCTTCCAGAACTAGCTTCATGGTGTCCAGTCAGAGACCCTGGAACCAGCACCACCAGCCGTGCTGTCCTTGGAGTTCTGGCCTCAGTTCTGTAGGCTCAAGTTTGGATCATTTCAACCTGTCCCCTTCCTCCCTCCCACCTGCCTCCTCTCTCCATGCAGCTACTGACTCTGTGTCTCCTCAGCATGCCTGGTTCACTTTCTCTATCCTCCAAAACCATGTGACCTATTCCTTAGGTTATATTCTTTCTGATTTGTGTTATTTTCCAGAAAAGGCCTTTACTTACCCCATTCTCTTGGTCTGGAGGATTTTGTCCTCCCACCCTCTCTTAACTGGCTGATATTGAGTCATTTTTCTTTTTTTCTTTTTTCTTTTTTTTTAATTTTTAGAAAACTTTATTTAGTTATTGGTCAGAGAGAGCAAGCAAGCACAAGCAGGGGTAGTGGCAGGTAGAGGGAGAAGCAGGTTCCCTGATCAGGGGAACTAGATCCCAGGACCCTGGGATCATGACCTGAGCCAAAGGCAGACGCTTAACCAACTGAGCCACCCAGGCATCCCTTGAGTCATCTAAGTCTTGGCTTAAAACCCTTCTCTGTCCTCCCCATCTAAAAGGAGGCTCTCACCTCTTTGTATTTAGTGCATTAGCCATTAGTCCCATTTGTACATTTCTCCCACTTTGTAATTACTATTTGCATTCTGCTTTGCTGCATTGCTTTGTGAGGGCGGCAACCACATTTCTTCTTCATCTTTAACACATCTTAAACTTTGTGATCAACACAGTGCCCAGAACATAGTACATAAAATGAGTGAAAGCATTCCTACTACCTTGGGACTCTTGCAGCAATGAAACTTCTTACTAGTGCCCATGTTTCAAGGCTTGTGTCTGTTACCCCTTCTGGTAAACAAACAAGAAAGTGTGCTGAATTTGTTGTAAATGTTATTTCCTCTGGGTAAATGAAATACTTTTTTTTTTTTTTTTTGCTCACCAAATATTAAGAATAAACCTTATAAAATTGCATGGCATCATTAAAATAATCTTTTTAGGGAATCCAGAGAGGTAATTTTTTTCCCTTTTGCTCTTTTTAAAATGGGATTAATATCAGTAAAGCCAGTTAACCTCCTACATTGTATCAATCAGTTTTGACAAGCATAGACACCAAGGTCCAGAGGAAACTGTATTACATTGAGCCTTGTTTCACATCATGGTTCTACTGTGCCCTGAATGTTTCTCTAAGCAGCATGAAGTTGGGGAGGGATATTTTAATCAATTACCTCAGTGTAGATGAGTGCATCAGTGCTTTTCAACATTTCCTGTTTTTAAGGTCAGGGTATTTCCCTTTGTAATATTTGCCGTCTTTATGAGGCTGGCCACAATTCTGATTTTCATCTCATAATATCATTTATTTCCTGGTAGGCTATTTTTATGTAGCCCACATTATAGGCAGCCCGCTTTGAGATACAGCTAAATGTGAAATATCATGGAATCAACCAAATGTGTAGAATAGCCCACATTAAGAACACATTTAATAAGAAAGAATGTATTCTCACAACCGGAGGGATGCTGTGAACAGTCCACAGAGCCCCCTGACACTCTTGCTTTTGCCTAATGGAGTAGAGGGAGGCAGCCTCATGATCCATTGTCCCATTGTCCATATGCTGGGTACCTACTACTGATCTTATTTAGATTTTTTTCTTGCCAAACCTTTCCAGTTCTGATTTCTCAATCTCTACCCTTTCATCCTAAGATACTTCAACAAATCTCATTTGTATGAAGGTTCAAATATCCCTCAAATGTTAATTACTCCCAAACATATATCTCTAATCCCATAATTTGTATCTTCCTTTCTGGTTACTCTCTTACTGGGAGTACTGCTGGTGCCCTCAACAGTCTTCTCACCTAAGGACTCACTTGAGATGCACCTCCTCCACGCCACTGCCATCATCTTCCCACATGGACTTCTCCTGTCCTGATCCCACAGCATCACACCGGTCAGTATGCACGCTGCTCATTTCACTCTTCCTGTTACATGAGTGTCATGAACATGTGTGTTCAAACATTTCCAGCTTTCTGCTGTTTGAACCCATGATTATAATTGTTTTTCCTTCGTCCCTTAAAGATTGGGAGATTTAATTTCCCATGTGAGATGCTCTGGGACTCCGTGCACAGCACTGAGCAACATTTGCAATGGTGGTTGCTCTAAGAAAGAGAGGGCCTGAGTAACCAAACGCATGAGTTCCCTGCCAACTGTGATGGATGGTGAGCATTTGGAAGAAACAAGTTAGGCAACTAGATTTGGGAGTTGCTTATTACCTCAACACACCACTAGCTTATCATGGATGAGATTCACTTAGGTAAATGACCTCAGCTCCTCTAAACTATCTGTAATTTAAGGACAGAGACAGCAGCCTTTACATTTTAAATCACACATATGGTCATTTCATCCAGTAATTGCTCTAAGTTGTTGTGTGTGTTGTTTTTTTAATTGAGATGTATTCAGTAAAACCATACATAAAAATAAAGAAAAATGTGTGTGATTAGAGGGAGGTGGAAAATTTTCCTTTCTCAACTGGTGAAGTGAAACCTGAGATATAGATACACTGGTGATTTTTGGCAATGTTCAGGATGTAACTAAGCAAATACAGTGTTGGGTACATTTTCAAAAATGAAAAATAATTTGTGCTGATTTTATGTAAAGGAAGCTTTTATTTTCCTGACACAGCTATTTCTCAGGACAATACAAAAATATTTGCTTTACCGTATTCTTAAGTGACTATTTGGCTTTTAAAACAGGGACAGTTGTCATTTATTAAAACCTCCTATAAGATCAGCATTTAATTTACAGAGTCAACTTTTTAAAATAATAATATCTAGGAAATGAGCAGCAGTTTTTCCCCGGGGACATCAAAGCTTCTGTTCAAGATGAGTTTATATTTCTATGCTGAAGGAATATGAGAGCTCAACCTCATCCAACTGAAAAAGGAAAGACTGAAGTCCTAGGCACAGTAAGGCTTGGCCCATCACAGGCTGGTTGGAGTCAGAGAGGTGATTTCTTGCATGGGATCACCCCCTGAAAGAGAGATTTCATAGATTCATCTCCAGTGGAATTTCTGTTAGAGCAATATGGCCAGGGAACCCATCAGTTTGTTTATTTTGGATTTTCTGTGTATAAATCTATCTGTGGAAACTCAATGTCAAGACAGAGGAAACAGGCATCAAGAGTCATTATACAGAGTCATAGAGTGAGAATCAAGAGTAAAATATGAGGTCCAGAGTTTGCAACTGGAAAGCAGTCTTCTCTGGCTTGATCTTGTATCTCCTTTTGTCTCCTGATAGTCTGCCAGGGTATGCCCCAGGCAGCTTAGAAAGAAAAGAATATGTCTTACTCTGCAAGGATATGAAAAGTAGGATCCTTATTTTTAGTATCACAGTATACCTTCATAAAAGCAAAATAATTTGAAAGAGAATGACTATACACATCTTGTGACATAATAAGAAATATGTATTTGGTCTCTATCCCCAGTTCCTGATACAGAGCTCCTAAAATCATTGTAATTTCCTGTGTGATGGGTGGGGAGGGTAGGTGATAGCAGCATCTTACAAAGATGTAAAAATCCCTTAGAATTTCCTGGGAGATAGAAGCATACTTGTTTTAATGAAGTGACTCTAGGTGAGCTCCTGGATAACTTCAAGATAGGGCTGGTCACCAGAAAGCCTAAGCCATGATTAGGAGCTTTGAAAATTCATTCCCACCCCACCATCCTCTGGAGAGGGGAGAGGGGCTGGAGACTGAGTTAATAATTGACTTTGTCTATGCGTTGAAGGCCCCCCCAAAATCCCTCTACTACAGAGTTTGGGGAGCTTTCAGGTTGGTGAATACATCTGTGTGCTGGGAGGATGGCCCACCCCAACTCCATGGGAACAGAAGATCCTGTACGAGGGATCGATCAGGACCTCACTTTGTGTACCTCTTCATCTGTCTGTTCATCCATTCTTTATAATAAACCAGTAGACATGAGTTCATGTTCCCTGGAGTTTTGTAAGCAATTGTAACAAATTATCAAACCTGGGGAGGGGTTGTGAAAACCTCCGACTTATAGCCAGTTGGTCAGAAACACAGGAGACGTCCTGAGATCTGTGACTGCAGTCTAAAGTGGGAACAGTCTGGTGAAACTGAGCTCTTAACTTGTTGGGTCTGCACCAACTCCAGGTAGTTAGAGACACCCAGATGGTATCCAGAGAGTTGGAGAATTGGTGGGTATGGAAAGACCCTCCCCACCCCCACACACACGTTTGGTGTCAGAAGTGTTGTGAGCAGAGGAGACAAGTTTTCTTCTACAACTCTAACAAATCCAAAAAGCATCATAAAAGCTGAACTCTTCGGACATGACCCAACCTCAGATTTTCTGAGTTAGGAAATGCAAGTGACCATGTTCCAGAAACAGCATTCTTTCTGAAAGGAGCAGCAGCTGTATCCCTGCAGTAATGCAGGCATTAACTATAATTTAATTTCGAGATCTTCTTCCACGTTGTTGTTACCACCTTTAGAGATCAGTGACTGTGTTTTACTTGGCTGTTGAGACTTTTCTCCTGATTTACTGATCTCCACTCGCACTCCAGATGGCCGATGGGGGAGGGACCACAAGGCCTGATCAGATAATGTCTCAGTCAGCCCTCTGACAAATTCTGGCAATACTGGAGACTTTAAATTTGCTGGTTTTTCCTGAGATGCAGCAAGTTTGTGTGCAGATTAAAGACTAAGTTTGGTTTTTGTTGTTTCTTAAATCCTCCTGCAAGTAGGTAGTGGGGAGCACTACAAACTAAAATCATACTAGAAAATACTATGGTTTTTACTGATACTGAATTGCAAAGCAGGTTTATATTTATTCACTTTGGTTAGCAGTTCCTCTTTTTATACCCAGAGAAAGAGAGGCAAGGTGTTGCCTAAATCTTATAATTATGATCACGGCCAGGTTAAAAAAAAAATCTAGGTTATGAGGGGTTTGCCATGTTGTCATAAGTAAAAAATTGATATGATACTGTTCTTAAAAAATATGTGCTAGTTTTTTTTTTTTGATTTATGAGGGTTTCACATTATAATTGCATGAGTTTTTTAAAGATTTTATTTATTTATTTGAGAGAGAGAGAGAGAGGGAGAGCGTGCATGCACGAGCAGGGGGATGGGCAGAGGAAGAGGGAGAGAGAATTCCAAGCAGATTCTGTGCTGAGCACAGAGCCCAACACGGGGCTTGATCCCACGACCCTGAGATCATGGCCTGAGCCAAAAGCAAGAGTCTGACACTCAACTGATTGAGCCACCCATGTGCCCCAGTCAAATGTTTTTTCAGACATACCCTAAAAAATGGCTGTCAAAATGCTTAGAATTTAGACAATTTAAAAGAACTTAGGACAAGAAGGAAATCAAGACAAGTATGTGTTCTTTTTCATCTTAACCGAAGGAAAGATCTTGAACACTGCTGTAATGTTATTCACCAGGTGTTCTATTTTCTGTGTTCCTAATTACTTAATTTTCCTCCCACCATCCATTTGCTGTACTTAATGGGACTGCCTCTTCATTATTCAGTGCATGAACTGAAGGAGACGGGAGGGTACTCAAAACTGGCCATGTCAAGCAGACTTGGGCCTCCTAATAAGCCAGGTCACCATTGGTCCTGTCACCTGACTGCCCAGGCCACAGTCAGTATTTTCTACATTTCATCAGCAGAATGACTACATTTTTCTTTTCCAAGAAATGCATAATTACAGGTTAACCTATTGTGTCCCTGTCAGAACAAACCCTTTGAGGACACTGCCATGGAGTCTCAACCTTGAATCCCTACCTTCTAGTAGCACAGGAAGAGCTAAGCAAAGCATTGATATGTATTTGCAAAGTGACAGGATTACTTATTAAAAATTGAAAAATTAATATTGAGTTTTATAGACTAAAACAAGATACCAAGGGTTACAAACTTTTAAAATGTATCCCCTAGGGGTGCCTGGGTGGCTCAGTTGGTTAAGTGTCTGCCTCTTGATTTTGGCTCAGGGCATGATCTCAGGGTCGTGAGATCAAGCCCTACATCAGGCTCCATGCCCAGCATGGAGGGAGGTGGGTGGGGGAATGGGTTAGATGGGTGATGGGTATTAAGGAGGCCACCTGTTGTGATGAGGACTGCTCTCCTTTTCCCCCTCCCCCTCCTCTAAAAAATGTATACAGTAATGTAGCTTCCACAGAAATATAAAGTTAGCATTGGACCACCAACTTTCTACTTTGCCAAGTGACGGTATTTTTAAAAAGTTACAATTAAACCATTCAATTTATTACTGTTATAATATTTATGCACAAACACGTACAGAAAATCAGTTTAGAGTATGAGGAGGCACTCTGTATTTTTCTTGTTGTTCCCCAGTCTTCTATTGTTTTAATTGAAGTGTAATTGACATACACCGTTCTATTAGTTTGGGGATGCATCATAGTGATTTGACATTTTTAAACATTATGAAGAAATCCCCATAATAAGTCTAGTAACCATCTGTATCCATATGAAGTTGTTACACTATTATTAACTATAATCCCCATGCTGTACATGACATCCCCATGACCTATGTTTCTGTAACTGGAAGTTTACACTTTTTAGTCCTCTTCATCTATTTCACCTGTCCACCATCAACTGCCCACAGTATCCAACAGTTTGTTTTCTGTATCTATGCATCTGTTTTAGTTTTGTTTTGTTTGTTCGTTTGTTTTGTGTTTATATTCCACATATAAATGAAATGATCTGGTATTTATCTTCCTCTGTCTAGCTTATTTCACTTAGTGTAATACACTTTAGGTCCATCCATGTTGTCACAAATGGCAAGATCTCATTCCTTTTATGGCTGAGTAATATTCCTGTGTGTGTGTGCGTACCATATCTTCTTTATCCATTCATCTGTTGATTGCTTAGGTTACTTCTCTATTGGTTCTTGCATACTATGGATCTGTGAAAACTGCTGTATATGTTTTCTATTTTTGCTATTAGAAATTACCACAAATGTGGTAATTACACAAATTTATCATCTTATAGTTCTGTAGGTCAGAGGTTCAAAATGGTCTACATGGGCCAAAATCAAAGTCTCAGTTAAAGTTAAGATGAGGAAATGGATTCCTTTCTTTTCCAACTTCCCAAGGCCATTCATTTTTTGGCTCATGGCCCTTCCTTCCTCTACAAAACCAGCAACATAACATCTTTCCAACTCTTCTTCCACTGTCTCATCTCTGACTAGCCAGGAAAAGTTCTTTACTTTTAAGCACTCATGTGATTTCTGCTGGTGGGAATGAAAAGCCACTCCGGAAAACAGTATGGTGTTTCCTCAAAAAGTTAAAAATAGAACTACCCTATGACCCAGCAATTGCACTACTTGGTATTTACCCAAAGGATACAAAAATACAGATTTGAAGGGGGTACATGCACCCTGATGTTTATAGCAGCATTATCAATAATAGCCAAACTAAGGAGAGAACCCAAATGTCCATTGATGAATGGGTGAAGAAGATATATATATATATATATATATATATATATATATATATATAGTGGAATATTACTCAGCCATCAGAAAGAATGAAATCTTGCCATTAACAATGAGGTGGATGGAGCCAAAGTGTATTATGCTAAGTGAAGTAAGTCAGCTAGAGAAAGACAAATACCATATGATCTCATTCATATGTGTAATTTAAGAAAGAAAACAGATGAACACATGGGAAGAGGGAAAGAAAGGAGAGAGGGAAAAAAAAACTATAAGAGACTTTTAATGATAGAGAACAAACTGAAGGTTGATGGAGGGGGGTGGGTGGGGGAATGGATTAGATGGGTGAAGGGTATTAAGGAGGCCACCTGTTGTGATGAGCACTGGGTGCTGTATGTAAGTGATGAATCACTGAATTCTACTTCAGAAACCAATACTGCACTGTATGTTAACCAAGTAAAATATAAATAAATAAATAAATAAATAAATAAATAAATAAATAAATAAACTATTAGAAAAAAGAAGAAGACAAAGAAGAAGAAGAAGAAGAACTCATGTGATTAAATTGGGTCCCCCATGGTTATTTCTCCATCTTAAGATCCTTAATTTAATCACACAAGCAAGGTCCCTTTTGCCATGAAAAGCTACATAGTCACAGGTTTAGGAGGTTAGGACATGAACACCTTAGGTGGGGAGCATTATTCTACTGATCACAATTCCTCACACATGGACCCTGCTGCTCAGAATGCTGGATTAGATTTCCCAAGAAGAAAAGGTGACTGATGGGTGTGGTCTGAAGAGTGAAGAAAAAGAAAGCTGAAGAACAGAAAATCTTGATGACCAAATTCTTCTGAAAATATTATCTAGTCACTTCTGGGAATCATCTGGCCTAGTATGGAACTGGTCCATTACATGGGATTAGGATGTACACCAAAGTCCTTTGAAATCCATCCTTATACCACCAGGCCCATAGACTGACATGATGATTGTGGCAAAAACAGAAACAAGGTTTGGACCATTGTCTTTCCTTATTGGTGTGTCTCTGGAAAGTGTCATTCAGGACAGCAACATGTTGAGGTGAGCACATCTGCACAGCTTTGCAGGACTTGACATCATACACAGAAAGGATCTCCCTAAACACCTAGCATTAAACAGACTTGTTGCTAGTGGGGCTCTGATGTTAAATGCAATATTTGTGTTCTTCCTTGTCAAAACTCTTATCTTCCTTTTTGGTACATTTTCTTCCCTTTAATCGTGATTATCTAAAGACCAGAGAGAATTTGCTTAATTTTCTTAATTATAAAAGAATGCCTTCCAGATTTTAATAACTTTTAAGAAGTAGATAATTGTCATGTAAAAAAATGTGTTATTGATATGTATATTGCACTGAAATGTAATTATGTACATTTTGAGATACAAGCTTCTATACAAATCATAACATGTTATATATATAACACTGCAATAATTGCATTATTTTTCTCTTAAATTTTATTATTCCATTTGTAAAATAAAATGGTACTGAATGTACTGTGCAAGATTTTGAGGTTTTTTTTTTTTTTTAATTGCAGCTTTGCAAAGATTTAGTTGCATATTCATAACCACTGGTGACATGGTGCCAAGTGCTGAAACAATTATTCAGTGAATTCTTTGCATGACACTTCAGGGGAAACGATAAAAGTGCTGAAGCTGGGTTCTATTTTAAGATCTTTGGCTGATGATTTTTAGAACTGCATAAACGAACATTGCACAGCTAAAGAAAGGTTCAAGAGGAGGAGAAACAAAGCTTATATGATTAGTTAGAAAGAAAAATTAATGTAGATATGGCACACACTGAATTCCTTAAATATTAATTGAATAATTGAAACCATTCTAGTGTTGGAATAAATGCTCCAATTTATATTTAAAAAGTTAGTATTTGTACCTATTTCATGGTAATTAATGCATAACCCCTAAAGATCTTATCTATTAAATAATATAAGAAAAACAATAGTTCATTCTATTGAAATGATATTCCAACTGATCAAAAATGATAAGCAGAACAAGAATAGTTTATCCCCTTTTTACAAAAGAAGAAGCTGAGGCAAATAGGGTTAAATGTCTTATTCAAGTTTTCAAAGCTGGGAGTGCTAACCAGAAATCTAGTCTTCTCGTTTCTCTCCCTGTGATTTTTCCAGTATGCTATGCTGCAGCTCACAGGGGCATGCTCTTTATTATCCAACAATCCCTATCGCAATATGAGTTAACTTATTTTAATGAAAAATAGTGACAAATAGAAATTCAGCATCCAACTGTTTAATCATTTTCTTCTTTGTGTATGTGTTCAAACAATATCTAAGTTGAACAGTAGAAATCACTTGATTCAGATAAGCCTTTTTAAAAGGCACCTTATGCTTTGAGTTAGGGCCAATATCTTCAACAAGCTGAGAAAAAAGACCTTGGGAGCTCACTTTGCAGCAGAATCTCATGATTTCGTTCCAGAAGAGGGAGAATATACAAAAGGAAAATCAGCTTATAGTAATTTTTGTTTTTTTAAATTAACAATTTTACTGAGGCATAAAGAGCATACAGTAAATTTTACTTATTTAAAGCTTAAAATTTCTTAAGTTTTAACATGCATATACCTGTAAAACGATCAGCTCAATCAAAAGGGTGAATATATTTATTGGGCCCAAAAATATCTTTGTGCCCGTTTGTAATCTTTCTACCTACCACACTTCATCTGACCTTCCCAAGCCTCTAGTACCCGGAAAATTGCTTTCTGTCACTAGAGGTTAGTTTGTACTTTCTAAAATTTTGTGTAAATGGAATCAAAATCTTTGTGGTCTTTCTTGTCTGGTTTCTTTTACTCAGTATAGTAGCCACTGTAAGATTCATCCATGTTGTGATGCGTACCTGTTATTGATGCATAGTATTTATTGTATATCACAATTTGTTTATCCATTCACCCGTTAGTGGATATTTGGGTTGTTTCCATCTTGGGGGCTTGAAAATAATGTTTCTATAAATATCTGTGTCCAAGTCTTTACATAGCCATATTCTTCACTTTCCCTTGGGTAAATACCTGGAGTGGAATGCCTGGGATACATGGCAAGTGTATGTTTAACATGGCAAGACACTGTCAAACTATTTTCTAAAGAAAACTAAATTCAGGAAGTAAAAAATGTTTAAAAGGGGGCGCCTGGGTGGCTCAGCTGGTTGAGCATCCAACTTTTGATTTTGGCTCAGGTCGTGATCTCAGGGTCATGAGATAGAGCCCTGCACAGGGCTCTGCACTCAGCGCAGAGTCTACTTGTCCCTCTCCCTTTGCTTCTCCCCCTGCTCATGCTCTCTCTCTCTCTCTCCCTCTCCCTCTCAATCTCAAATAAATACATAAATACACAAACAAATAAATAAATAAATAAAATCTTAAAAAATGTTTAAAAGTAATCTAAGAGCCCAAAAACAATAATATGTTTCTTGCTCATTTAGTGAGTTAGTGCATAAGAATTCCAGTTCCTTCATATCTTCATCAACACTGGGCCGTCAGGCTTTCAAGTTTTAGATGTTTTATTGGTGGGCAGTGGTATCTCACTGTGGTTTTAATTTCCATTTCCCTAATGACTAATGATGGTAAGCATATTTTTATGGACTTATTTGCCATCCACATATTTTAAACAGCTTTATTATGACATAATTCTTATACCATACAATTCACCTATTTAAAGTGTACAATTCAATGTTTTCAGTGCAACCATCACCACAGTCAACTTTAGAACATTTTCATCACTTCAGAAAGAAACCCCATATTTTTTACCTATTATCTGTCAACTGTCTCTACCCCTGAATCCCACTCTCAGCCCTAAGCAACCACTAATCTACATTCTGTTTCTATAGATTTCCCTATTGATAAGAATGCAATCATGTAATATGTGGTCTTTTGTGACTATTTCTTTCACTGAGCATAACATTTTCAAGGTCCATACTTGTACTATGTATCAGTACTTCATTCCTTTCTGTGCCTGAATATTACTCCACTCTATTAATATGCCATTTTTGTTTATTTATTCATCAGTTAATAGACATTTGGATTGTTTTCACTTTCTGGCTTTATACATAATGAGGCTATAAACATTCATGTACAAGTTTCTATGTGAACATCTTTTCATTTCTCTTGGTTATGTAGAAATGGAATTGCTGAGTAATATCATACCCTTCTAGACTGTTTTTCAAAGTGACTCTACCATTTTACATTCCTACTCTCAGTATAGAAGGGTTCAAATTTTTCCACATCTTCACCAACACTTGTTATTATATGACTTTTAAATCCTAGACATCCCAGTGGGTGTGGAGTGGTATCTCACTGTAATATCGCATTGCATTTCCTTGATAACTAATCATGTTAAACATCTTTTTATATGTGTATTGGCCATTTATATACCATTCTTGGAGAAATGTCTCTTCAGATCTTTTGCTCACTTTTTAATTGGGTTATTTTTCTTTATATTGCTGAGGCATAAGAATTCTTTATATATTCTAAATGTAAGTACCTCATCAGATGTGTGGTTGGCAATACCATCTCCCTTTCTGTGGGTTGTCTCTTTACTTTCTTTATCATGTTCTCTGATGCATAAAATTTTCTGTTTTGATGAAGTCCTGTTTATTTTTTTCTTTTGTTTTTTGTGCTTTTGATGTACATTTAAGAATTAATTACCAGGTACAAGGTCATAAAGATTTATCCCCATTTTCTTTTAAGAGCTTTATAGCTTATCCCTTATATTTTGGTCATTAACTCATTTTCAATCAGTTTTAAATATGGTGTGAGGTAAGGGTCAAACTTCATTCTTTGCTTATTAGCCAGTTTTTCCAGCACCATTTGTTGAAAAACTGTTCTTTCCCTTTTGTCACCCTTGTTGAAAATCAATTGACCATAGATATATGGATAGTTGAGAGTGTTTTAAATAAATAATAATAATAAAAGAACCCAGGTATTTGGGAAGTTAAAAAGGTAGGTTTTACAATTTATTTCAAATCTGGAATAAAAGTTCAGCTGGATTCATAAGTGCTCAGCAGTCAGAATTTATCTGTTACCATATTTTATGCTATTCCTATGGCAGATACTTAAATAATTCTGATAAACTACTTTATTTGCATGGAATGCCTGACTATGGGAGTTTGCTGAAATTAGTATTGACTGGTAGGTACTGAATCTGGCTGCAAATTTTCTCTAGGGATGATATTGAACCATAACTAGAGAGGCAGTTGAGGATTGATCGATAGATCCAAACATCGATTCCAACAAGGCAATGGAACAAATTCTGCAGTTGGAGATAGTTATATTTGGTATCTGATTAGATTGGATTCAGGTAAAAAAAAAAGAGGTCCTCCTAATTAATTTTGGATTAAAGGAAAAAAAGCTATTTCTCCTTCATGTGAATGTAATTGGGGTCAGCAATCCTGGACATATATAATATTAGAGTCCCAGATTCCTTTTAACTCACTGTTTCATTATGCTCTGGGCAAAGCTATCATCTTCAGTTCTCCAAAATAGTGAATCACGCTCCAGCCATTACATATGTATTCCACACAGCAGATTGTGAAATGGGATATACAGAATAATGTGGGCAAAGTGTACTCACCAGATGCTGTTACGGAGCTTTCTTGGAAGCTGCCATACAACCTTTCCTCATACAACTAAATCACTAAATTCAATCACAGAGCTGCCTACTGGCTATGGCACAAAGCGAGGAGGGCCAGGCCAGGTAGTTTTTACCTGGTGCCTTTACAGAGATGAGTATTATTACTAAGGATATTAGGATAGGCAACTACAGTGATATGCCAGATGCAGGCCAGCGGGAAAGAGCATCCCTACTTCAGGCAATAACTTGAAAACAATAATAAAATTGACTAAAAGTTTGTTTTTATTAACCATGTGCCAGTAAATCTAAACAATGCCAGTAATAACATACTCCTCTCTGAAAACATCTTTTGATGATGTATTGTCTAAACCAGGGTTTCTCAACCTTGGAACTATTGATATTTTGAACTGGATGATTCTTTCTTTTCAGGGGAGGACAGCTATTCCCTGCATTGTAGGATGTCTAGGATCCACTCACAGGCTCTCAGGAGACCAACCCTCACTCCATTGTGGCAACAGATATATGTCTAGATGTTACCAAAACTTCATTGAGGGCCAAAACTGCACCCTGTGAAGAACTAGTGGTCTAAACACTTGCTATAGTTACTGCTGAATTGTAATACTATCTATAAAATATTCAAGTTAGCACATTTGAATAATTTATCCTTCAAGGAGCATTATATTTTCTGTGGAAGTAAATTTGGAAAACTCCCAATGATGCTGTTGGCCCAAACACATGGCCTTAGCATGTATCCCTTTTGAAATTAAGTTTGAATGATTCAGAATAATTTGAGCTTGCTTTGTCTCCAACCACTATGGACTACACACTCCTGCTTTCAAAAATAGATTGAAAAATAAGCGTTATGAGGGAATCCTGGGTGGTTCAGTCAGTTTAGTGCCTGACTATTGATTTCAGCTCAGGTCATGATCTCAGGGTTGTGTGAGATCAAGCTCTGCGTCAGGCTCACGTGCTGAGCATGGAGCCTACTTGGGATTCTCTCTCTTCCTCTCCCTCTGCCCCTCTCCCCAATAAATAAATAAATAAAATGGGGGAAAAAGCAATAAGAGCACAGTGAATATAAAATGAAAAAACAGAATTTGAGCTATTTCAATTCTATCATTCTTCATGATAGAAAGTTAAAAGTTTAAGTTTTTGTGTTTGAAACAAATTTCATTTAAGTGCAAATTTTATATCATGTGTGAAACATTTTATTGATTTTGTATAATAAATTTAAAATTGAAATGTATTATGCAGAAAACCCAAAAGACTCCACCAAAAAAACTGAAACACTGATAAATGAATTCAGTAAAGTTGCAGGACACAAAATCAGTGTACAGAAATCTCTTGCATTTCTATACACCAGTAATGAAGAAGCAGAAAGGGAAATTAAGAAAACAATCCCATTCACAATTGCACCCAAAATAAGATGATACCTAAGAATAAACCTAACCAAAGAAATAAAAGACCTGTACTCTGAAAACTATGAAACAGTCATGAAAGAAATTAAAGATGACACAAAGAAAAGGAAAGACATTCCATGCTCATGGATTAGAAGAACAAATACTGTTAAAATATCTATACTACCCAAAGTAATCTACACATTTAATGCAATCCCTATCAAAATAATAACAGTATTTTTTTCACAGAGCTGGATCAAACAATCCTAAAATTCATATGGAACCTCAAAAGACCCTCAATAGACAAAGCAATCTTGAAAAAGAAAAACAAAGCTGGAGGCATCACAATTCTGGACTTCAGGTTATATTACAAAGCTGTAGTAATCAAACAGTATGGTACTGGCACATAGATCAATAGAACATAATAGAAAATCCAGAAATAGATCCATAATTATGTCAATTAATCTTCAAAAAAGCAGAAAAGAATATCCAGTGGGAAAAAGACTGTCTCTTCAACAAATGTTGTTGGTAAAACTGAACAGCAAAATGCATAAGAATGAAAGTAGACCATTCTCTTTCCCCATACACAAAAATAAACTCAAAATGGATTAAAGACCTAAATGTGAGACCTGAAACCATAAAAGCCCTCAAAGAAAGCACAGGCAGTAATTTCTCTGATATGGGTCATAGCAACTCTTTTCTAGATAGGTCCCCTGAGGCAAAGGAAACAGAAGCAAAAATTAATTTTGGGACTACATCAAAATAAGCTTTTGCACAACAAAGAAATAAATACTAGAATTTAAATAACTTAAAATAAAAAAATTATTAGTACCTTTCATTGTTATTCTTATCTATTATTAAAGTCTAATGTTTTATTTATTACTGTTGCATCCTGATATTTTTCTCCTGTTCAAAAATATATTAATGTAATTAAGATGCATTTTTTATTTTTTTTAAGTAAGTTCTATGCCCCAATGTAGAGCTTGAACTCAAGACTCTGAGATCAAGAGTCGCATGCTCTAACAACTGACCCAGCCAGATGCCCACATTTTTAAAAATTCTATTTGTTTACTGACAAGATTATATACATAAGATTCAACATTAGAACATTTTCACTGTCTGCATTTCCTTTCTGGCCATTATTATTAGGTAGTTTATTTCATGAATATTACTAAAAATAATTTTGTTATAAAGAGTTAGGGTTGTTAGAAAATGACCTGCTGTAGATTTACCTCTGCAGTTATGACACTGGGCAGCTAGTATGCTCTGCCATCATTGGGTTCAAATAAACTAATTCTAAACAATGGAAAATATGTCATCTTAAAAATGGGAGGCCTGGGAGAAATTATTTGCAAAAAATAACTCATTTGAAAGGTACTAATGACATTTCAAAAACTGCAGAATCCAGAATCTGGGCAGGAGGCAAGCAAGTGCACAGCCATTTTTAAGCCAGTTGCTGCCCAGTCACTGAAGGCTGGGAGAGGCAAATGACAGCCTGTTGAGAGATGCTTTATTTTGCACTGGAAAATCTCAACAGTGACATTTTCCCTGAAGAATATTGGGACTAGGAACTGTGATCCTAGTAAAACAGAGGAAATCTGTGGTCTGTATTCCCCCATAAAACCTTCTTCACACTGTCGAAACTTTAGGGAGTTTCCTCTCAATGAGATATTAAATGAATGCAGAAATTTCCAGAATCCTGACCTCTCTGAGCTTTTCCATTCCCACAGAATGAGTTAATTAGAACCTAATGAACACTTTACAGGATTCTCCATATGACAAGGTTGAAACAGTTATAGTGGCCTTTTTGCTGAAATAGGTATGAACATGCAAGAAGCCTGAATTAGAAAACAAAGTATATTTATGCCAAAACAAAGCAGAACTACATTGACCTATATTTACTTTAAAAATTCCACATTAGAAGTCAGGAAGATTTGGGTTTCAGAAGCCGGTTTCAGAGTTAGGAAACAGCAATCTAGATATGTTTTGAACTGAATACCAGATAACAGGTAACAGCCAGTCTTTTTCTCTACTGACTTAATGCTGGAGTTGGGAACAGCTGGTGCAATTTTAGATGACTGTGAAAAGTGGTCAGTAGAATATAGACTTGTATACTAGATCTTTCTTAGATAGGCATGCCCCTCTCCTCACTCAAGTTCATTTGATATTCTACTGCGTTGATAATTATTAGTGTAATTAGGACAAGGTTATGTCCTCCAAGTAATATGATGAATCTATTACTAGATGGTGTCAATAGTATATTCACAGAACATTCAGATAGAGAAGTTTAGCACATAAATACTACTATAGACTTCTATGATAACAGAAGCAGAGCCAATGCCAGTCAAAGATGAGACAATCTGAGCACCAAGATTCTCTAGTGAATGCAAATAGATTTTCCCAATATACAGAAAATTTCCATGGACATTTTCAGGTAATTTAGCAATCCCACCTCCAGAAGTCTATCTCAAAGATACACTGGCAAAAATATATGAAAAGATTTTTGTGTAAGACTATTCACCACAACATTATTTACAAAGTTGAAGACTGGAAATAATAAAATGTTCACCAAAAGGAAACTGGTTGAATAAACTATGACATACTCATATAGTGGAGTATATGAATATATACCACTGTTTATGGAAGCCTGAAAATCATCACCTCTTAAAAAAAAGGAAAGAAAGAAAGGGAGAAAGAATGAAAGAAATCAACATCCACATCTTAATCCCTGGAAGCTGTGAATGTTCTCTTATACAGTAAAAAAAAAAAAAAAAGTCTTTGCAGATGTGATTAAGTTAAGGATCTTGTGGTGAGGACCCTATCCTTATGTAATCTTATAAGAATGTGGTCTGCAGGCATTTCACATGTACAGCAGAGAAGGCAATGTGAAGGTGGAACAGAGAAGGATTTGAAGAGTGGAATGATGAGACCACAAGCCGAGGAAGCTGACAGCCACCAACACCGGGAAGAGGAAAGGAACAGATTCTTCCCCCAGGGCCTCTGGAGTGAGTGCAGCCCTGATGAGATTTTGATTTTGGTCCAACGATACTGATTGCTGAATTTTGGCCTCTAGAATTGCAAGAGAATAAATTTCTCTAGTGTTAAGCCATCAAGTGTATTCTAATGTGATACAACAGCCACAGGAAACTAATAAACAGATGTAACCAGAAATGAGGGACATACTGCTGTTGATTGGTTATCCAGTATACAAACAGATATTGACAAACTTTTTCTGTAAATGGCCAGATAGTTAAATTTTTGCCTTTGTTTGCCTTTGTATGCCACTTGCCTTTGTATTGACAAACTTTTTCTGTAAATGGCCAGATAGTTAAAATTTTGCCTTTGTATGCCTTTAAGTCTCTGTTGCATCGACTCAACTCTGCTATTGTAGCCTTCAACAATAAGTGAATTAATGGGCATAGTTGTGTTCCAATAAAACTTTATTTATAAAAATAGACAATGAGCCAGACTTGGCCTGCAGGCCCCATGTAGCTTGCAAACCCCTGATGTAGAATTAAGTTAAAAAAAAAAAAAAGCAAGATGGAGAAAAAAAAAAAAAAAAAAGATGATGGCATAATGTGCTACCATTTATCTAAGAAAGGGAAACAAGAATACATATAAAAAACAATGGAAAGGAAAAACAAAAAGTATTTTAAGTGGTTACATGTAAGAGAAGGAAGGCTATGGGGGAAGGGTGTAGGGATACAAACCAGACTTCTTATGCTATATTTTATTTCATAGATTTAACTTTGTAATCATAAAAATATTTAAACAGAAATCAAAATCAAATTTACAAAGCAGTGCCTATACACTGAAAGCAAAAGGAAATAAAGGAACTTGTGTCTCATTGGTGACATAACTACCAGAGACTTCAAAATACAGTTATTTGACTACATGTTCATGTGGGGAATATTCTCAAGGACAAAAAAAAGAAGAAACTGTAAAGCAATGTAAAATGTTTTCAGTAATAATGTTGTTGCTGATTGTGTTTGTGTAGTTACTCTGAGGTGGTGGCTGTATGTTGTGAGATGAAGCAAATGGGTAATTTATTTGGAGTATTTGAGAACATGGCTTTTTAGCAGGAAAGAAAGAAGATGAAGCTGTGCAAAATAAATTATATATAGCCTGAATTTGAATTGTAAGACAAAATATTTCATGAACTAATAAAAATGTATATGTATTTCCTACCTCTGTCCACTGAAAAATCTAAAAACAAAGACCAACTCAATAGCGACATTTCTCTCTGGCATCCAAATTCTGACCTTTGAGTAACATTCCCCAGTAAGGATACAGGTGCTCCTGGGAGAAATGGCAGATTCCAGCAGACAGGAATGGCTAATATGAATCTGGAACATGGAAATCTATTTCATGTACAGTCTTTCAATGGCCAAATATGGAACAATTTGAGCATCAATAAAGATAATACTGGAAATGGACTGAAAGGCATCCACGCTGTATAAACCCATCAGTGCACGCTAATACATTAGCAATTCTGAACACCAACATAACAACCGTACCTAATCTGGAAGATGCTATGGAACCACCTAATTATCTTTAAAGCTAGTAGGACACCACCATTCATGAAGTCGTTTTGACAAAAAAGAAAAGAAAGTCAAATGTGAATCTCATCAAGTCTGTGGATCTGATGACCTATTTCTGTGAAACATGGAGAAGAAAGAAACACTTTTAGAGAGCTAACAGATCCAGAGAATAGGAAACCCTGCAAGACAAATGAATTCATCTTCAATAAAAAATTGCAAAGAAGAACAGAGGAAGGGGATCCCATTGATTTAAAGAGACTTAAAACACACATCAAAAATGACAAGATTTTTTTCAATTGTTAAAAAAAGTATAAAAAAATGAGATAATCAGGTATGTGGACACTGACTGATATTTGAAGATAATAAAGAATTACCATTCATCGTTTTTAGGCATGAATATTTACAGATAAAATTTTGTGATGTTTGGGATTTGCATCAAAATAATATGCAATGGAGAAGGGAGGAGTATAGGTGAATCAAAATTGGTCACGGGTGATATCTGTTAAAGCCAAGCAATGAATAAATGGAGTTCTTTACAGCATTCCCTCCACTTTTTGTTTGGAATTTTTCATAATAGATTTTTCTAAGTAAAGCAAATTAAAACAAAGCAAAAGAAAAAAAGATATCTCCCCCAAAGAATAAAAATATAAATGACTATAATAAGTCAAATACATAAATATATCAAATATATATCCAATACATAAAAATCCATGAGTTAATAATGATACTCTTAAGTAAAGTATTTGCTTGCCATGGAGGTGGCCAGGGCGCAAGTTCGTTATTTCTGAAAATTTATAAATACTGGGAGAAAATAAAGTCTTTCTTGAGCAGACTATATTTGATGAGAAAATGTTATTCTTTATAAAAGAATGACAGCTAATAAAAGTAGAAGGAAAGATAGCGTTTCCTAAATCGCATTTTGCAATTTCTAGTGAAATAATGGAACGAGGCAACATCAACAGCTGATAGGTAAAATGTTGAGAGAACTTGATGATGGATGAAATAAGCTAACACCAATTGACCCTATTGCTTATTCTTAATATTAGTGAACAAGGGATGAGCTGGTGCAACCTGCCTCTGATATGGTACATTAGGAAGCACTCACATCACTTATAAAGTTTTGTTGTTGTTGTTGTTGTTTTTTACCAAAAAGCTGAACTTTAGTCTAAGGGGGCTCTTTGTATATCTAACCATCAGTTTCAGAATATGCAGGGGTAGAAGACCTCGTTTAACAAAATGAGGAAGAAGCAATAAGTTAAATCCAAAGTGCCAGAAAAAAATCTCAGGGCCACTGATGCAATTTCTTTAGCAAACACATGGTACAGAAAGTGATGAGGGGATGTTCTAGAGGAAAAGAGACCCAGGCAATGTGTAGACAATATGCCTGCATCCTGATTCAAACAAATCAACTGTTAAAAGTCCTTTTTTTTGAGACAATCAGGGGTTGGGTATTAGATGATGAAGGAGGAATTAATGTTTATATTGTCAGTTGTGATCATGATGTTGTGCTTATGTTAAACAAAGAAAAAATGTTGTTCCATAAAGACAACTACTAAAATATTTACAAGGGGAATTAAATGGGGTTTCTCTTAAAATACACTTCCCTTGCCCAGAAAAAGTGGTAGAACATAGAATCAAAGATGAAATAGCAAAACTAAACACAAGAAGAGCAGAATGGAAATGCTTGTTGGAGCTGTGTCATGGGTTCCTGGTGGGGTGGTTCATTGTTCTGTGCAGTCTGGTTTCATATGTGTTTGAAATTTTCCACTAAAATCTAAAAAAAAAAAAAAGCTTCCGCTGCTTCCTTCCTCATTGTTAAATATATCAGTTACCAACTGGTAACAGAACAGAATCAATGTTCAATTTTTTGCTTTTGGAAAACAGATATAAGTCAAATTCTGAAATTAATTTTTCTCTTTTTTTCATCCATATGCAGCTGAGAGGCACATTTTAATTTCAGCACACAAAAGTTTTCAGAATTCCAAGAAGCAAAGAGTATAGGTTACATCTGGCAAATGCCTCACTTATAAGGATATGTTTAAAAGCCATTTAGGTACAAATTGATATACTGGAAGCTAGTAAGCATGAATATTGGAGCAGTTAATGAAAACAGCCTTCACAGCCTTTTCTATTTAAAAGAAAAAAAAAAGAAATCCCTCATTCCATGCTTTCAACTTACCAATAGAAAACCCTTGTGATTATTGAGTCTACGTTCAGATTACTTATTCACAGAAAAGTCCTGAAACACAGTCTCACCAAGGGCCTGTTTATATATTAATCACCAAGTGCTCTTGGCTGTCTTGGCTGCAGGCTTTGATCGAGACCTTACCCTGGGCAGGACTGGAGAAGACAGCCTGCATTAAATAAAGACAGACAAAGCCCAAAGACCTTGTGTTGCCCAGGACAACTGTTTTGAGAGATAAGAAGCTGAGGTCCTGAAGGGCTCAATCGGTCAGCTGTGGCCCCAGCACTGGGTAGAAGCAAAGCCGTCTGGGTTTCCTGACTCTCAGGCCTGTGATCTGCCAGCCTGGTCACAGATGCCAAATATATGGCAGCTGACACCATGGGCTAGCAATAGTGCAGATGAATCCTTCAACGTTTAATCTTTGAGGGTTTTTTAAAATTATGATTACGTTTAAATTTTCATAGAGTAAAATGGATGTTTTTGTGGATGTACAGTTCTGAGTTTTAGCCCGTGTGTCAATTCCTGTAACCAGTACCATAATCAGAGCACAGAACTGGTCCATCACCTCCAGAAAACTCCCTCATGCTACCCCTTTGTTGTCAAACACACCTTCAGCCCCCAGCCCTGGCAACCACCAATCTCTTTTAGTCTTTAAAATTTTTATTGAGTTTGTTTGCTCTAAGATTACATTAATACTGCCTGCGTACTTCCAGTCAGCTTTGCCAAATACCCCTCACCTTGTGTTTCAGTTGCCAAGTGTGGAAACGACTCTTGTGTTTCAGCTGCCAAGTGTGGAAAAGACTAATGTACAAGTTTAGGGATAATTTTCATCATTGTTAAATTATTCTTCACCTTTAAAACAAATAAATTGCTATTGTCAGATCCCTCACATCATTTCACACAAAACAGGATCCTGTTCTATTTCTCTAAATTGGAGGCCATAGAGAAAGAAAGGCTGAGAGGAGTACCTGGAAGCCGTGCAGAGTTAGAACTGCTCCAAGCTGGTTGGTGCCCAAGACCTGAAGCAGCAGGAGTGGATGGATTTGAGAAATTATGGAGACACACACAAGTCCCCACCCCAGGGCCTGGTCACCCACTCAAGGATGGTAAAATAACAAAAGGAAATACTATGGGAGGTCAATTTTATAATTAGTAGCAATTTTAAATAAGATTTTGGTCTGTCAGACACTGGGTCTAACTGCAAGCTCATGGAATTAGAAAGTGTTGGAAATTATTAAAAAAGAGAGGAGATAATCTGCATGGAATGTGGGCCTACATGCCAGGAATCTCTCCCTTCCTGAACTCCTTTGCTTTTTCACAGCAAATCTTCAAGAGGAGCAGGGTTAACTTCTGCTTTATAGAGATGATAGTGAACAGTCCATGAGCCACATTGGGACTGGGACCCAAGTACTCCGTTTCAAGCTTATGAAGATACTAGAGAAGCAGAGAGGACTTGTCAATGGAAATTCTCTTCATTTTTAATTTTTATTTATTTTTTGATATGATTTAAGTCTTTAACCCTTATCCATAACAGGATAATGAGACAACGTAGCACTTGATAGTGGCTGTAATTATACAAATAGCATCTTTACAATCTATATATTGTAATATTCTTAATATTCAGATCATTTCGAACTCCCAAGCATCTAACATAGAGATATTTCCCACTTTGTATTTTAGCTGATCTGTTAACTAATTTATCTAGGGAAAATTCTTTTAAAATGATTGTTTTCCTCCCTTTTGATGTTTCCATGTCTTAGAACACAGGAAAATGAATTCTACAAACAAGCTTCTCCTGATTTGTTCTTCCCACATTTGTGTCTTGCTGGATAATCAATATTGAGCCTCCCAAATTGGGTCCTTGTCCAATGTGATGGAGATAACAGAAGCAATTGACATGTGAGCGTAGAAGATATAACACAAAACCAACTACAATCCCATTACTCCTTGGCACCTGAAATAGGCCTAATCGGCTCTGGAGAACCCAGGCCTCTTTAGCCATTTATCTCCTCTCCTCCCCTCCCTTTTTAAAATCAGTTCTGTAGAGCTGCTACAAAATACTGTGGGGCATTCACCTACACATACAATGCATGACTGCTGCTACTGAAAAAGGCTATTTTTCCCTTTCAAAAGTAACAAACTAAAACAATTGATCCAGCTTATCAGAAGTGAACTCCTAATTAAAGGGGGAGGAGAGGAAAACTGGTCTAGTAACAAATATACCCAAGGGCTTCATAGAGTCCATTCTCCTTCCCCCACATCAGTTAGACATGAACTGTGCCACCGATGAGAAGCAGGGCTGTCAGCACCCTTGAACTAGTGTTGACCAGCAATTTTTTCTCCTGAAGTCCTGGTTGCTGTGTTCCTTGTCATTTATAAAGATGCTGACAGTGGAGTCTCTGTTTCTTATATTTTAGATACAAAACCAACAAACATGTATTTCACCTAATGTCTGTAGTCCTGCATACGTGGGATGTCTTCCTTGGGCTCATCCCCACTTAGAGTTAAAGGTAGACTTTATTCTGCTTTGGCTCCCCAGTTCCCCAGGATGGTGTTTGGAAGAAAGCATCTGGTTAACAAAGGGTGCTGAGTGTTGTTCAGTGTTGCAGAATGAGTGAAGGTGAAGGAACTATATAGACATAAAGAAAAATGTTAGGGTGCATGATAAATAATACAAATCTATCTACTGATGGATTTCTCAAGGGACTGAGAGGGTATGGAATCCACAAAGGAAGTAAAAGGGTCAGAAGAAAATACAATCCCTGCCTACAGGTAATTTTAAAATCATATACAAAAAAGAAACAGATAAAACTGTTTTTTGAATTGGATTTTATTTTTGACAACTTGCCATATCAACACAAGCATTCATAACCAGGCATTTCCCAGGTTTGATCACCTTCTCCCCAAATACCCCTGGTCTCCAGGCATTCTTTTCTGGGACCTGGTCATGACTATTTCTGTCCACAAAGCAACCAAGAGAAGGATGTAGTTAAATGATCCCATACTGAAACAAGTTCCCAACTTGCAAAACTGGTTTGCTAACAGAGCACCAAGAGCAGATCGGCAGCATTATTTAAGCTCTCTGCCTTGCTCTGCCATCTGATGTTCACACTCTCTCCAGTGTGCTGGCTGCTTGCTGCAGGAGTCAGGAAAGGAGCGGCACAGAGTGAGGGATCACCAGGGGAAAGACAGAGATCATCTCCTGAGCCAAGGGCACCCCCAGCTGGGTGGGGGAAGAGAGGCAGCCCTTTTGGTGCAGCTTGAGATGGGGACTGCTTGTTCTGTTGATTCTCCTTTTAGCCTCATGTTTATTTCCTTCTTTAAACAAATCCTCTTAGAGAGACTTGCCGTGGGTTCCAAAGGTTCTGGAATTTTCCTGACTTTTTATTTCCCCAGAGCTATTCACTTACCCTTGAGTTTCTCTTTGCAGGCCTGAGTTCTGAGTCCACCACAGACCTTTCTGTGGTGTGGAATTTAACCATCCTGAGGGAAAAATGGAATCCTTGATTCAGAGCTCTCTGCCCACCATCTGCCCCACATTTCTCAGTCATGGCCACTGGGCCCTCACTGTCTCCTTAAAGGCTCCTGGGGTGGTTGTAAGCTACTGATTATTAGAAAGTACTGGGCCTTATTTTGAACCTAGTAGACAAAGATTTAAAAGTAGTTATTACAAGTATGTTGACAGAACTAAAGGAAAGCATGTTTAAAGGACTAAAGACAGACATGAAACAACAACTCATCAAATAGAGAATATCAATAGAGAGAAATTATTTTTAGAAAAACAAGTGAAAATGTTGGAGTAAAAATAATACAATAAATGAAATGAAAACAATCACTAGAGAGGCTCAGTTGGTGATTTGAGTTAGCAGAAGAATCAGCAAACTTGAAGCTAGATCAATAGAAATTGTATAGATTGAAGAACACATAAAAAAGGAAAAATGAACAGAGCCTTAGACAAAAGTGGGACAGTAGACGTACATCAACATAAAAGTAAGGCGAATACCAGGAGATGAGAGAGAAAAGAGCAGAAAAAAATATTTAAAGAAATAATGGCTGAAAATCCTCTGGATTTGATGAAAAACACTAGTCAATACATCCAAGAAGCTGAATGAATTCCAAGTTCGAAATTTTATTTTTAAAAACAAAGAGATCCTGACCCAGACACGTAAGAATCAAAATGTTGAAAGTAAAGATGAAGAGAAAATCTAAAGCAGCTACTCATGTATATGACTTTAGGTACAAGATTCATGTACATGATTCATCATAAACAAAAGAACCACAATAGGATTAACACAGACTCCTCATCAGAAGCCATGGATGATAGAGGGCAATGGGAGGAAATATTCAAAGTGTTGGAAGGACAAAAAGATCTCTCTTTCAAAAATGAAGGTGACATAAAGACATTAACAAAAACTGAGAGAAATCATTGCTAGCAGGTCTGCCTTAAAAGATATACTAAAGGAAGTTCTTCAGACTAAAAGAAAGTGACACCAGAAAATAATCTGAATGCACATGAAAAAGCAAAGAGTGTTGGTAAAGATAATTAATGTGGGTAGTAATAAAATACACTATAATTATGTATTTTTTTCTTTCTTCCCTAATTGATTTAAAAATCAATTACATAAAACCTCATTCATTAACCATGTTGTTTTACTTATATAAAAATGTAATATACTTGACAATGACAATATAAGAGATAAGGTGGGAATGAAGCTATATTGTAGTATCTAATGATAGCAGAAGGTAACTTGAATCCACAAGAAATAAATGAAGCAAACTAAAAATAGTAAGAAGCTAAATACTTATATAAAAATGTATAACTTCTTACTTCATATAGTATACTGTATATACAAATTTAAACTCTATTGGGACACCTAGGTGGCTCAGTCGGTTAAGTGCCCGACTATTGGTTTCAGCTCAGGTCATGATCTCAGGGCTCTGGGATCGAGCCCCACCTCAAGCTCCATGCTTAGCATGGAGTCTGCCTGGGATTCTCTCTTTCCTTCTCCCTCTGCACCCCAACCTCCCCACATTCTCTCTCTAAAAATAAATAAATAAATAAACAAATAAATAAAATCTTTTAAAAAATAAAATAAATTCTATAAATATATTCTGTTCTTCTTTTAGTTTCTTTAAAGGACATAAGATTCTATAAAGCAATAATTATAATAATTTATTATTGAGTTTGTAATGTACATGTGTGTAATTTATGTAATAATAATAATAAAATAATAGCACAAAAGGAGTAAATGGAGCTTTCAGAAATAAAGTTTTTATTATTATAATTAATTAGTATAAATTTAATTTAGATTCTGATAAATTATGTATGTGTATGGTAAGCCCTACAATAATCACTAAGAATGTAACACAAAAAATTTAATACAAACATAATTAGAGGTCTTAAAATGGTACTCTAGAGAATGTCTGGTTATGACAAAAGGAGGTAGTAAAGAATTGGATAAAAGTGGTTAAAAGGTACAAAGGTCCTGTTCTAAGATAAATAAGTACTGGCGATGTCACATACAACATGATGAATGTAGCTAACACTGCTGTATGACATACAGGACAGCTGCTAAGAGGGTAGATCCTAGAAGTTTTCATCTCAAGGGAAAAAACATTTTCTCTTTTTCTTTTTTTGTATAATATGAAGATGATGGATGCTAACTAAATTTACTGTGGTCATCATGTCCTAATATATAAGTCATATCATTATGCTATGTACCTTAAACTTCTACAGTGATGTATGACAATTATATCTGAATAAAATGGAAAAAAAGAGGTAGGAAAGGGGGGACAAATATATGACTTGCAAATATTTTCTTCCATTCTGACAGTTGTCTTTTCCCTTCATGAATTTAGAACAAAAGTGCTAAATTTTGATGAAGTCCAATTATCAACCTTCTCTTTATTACTTGTGCTTCTGATGTTCTATGTAAGAAATCATGGCCTAGCCCAAGATCGTGAAGATGTGCTCCTGTGTTTTCTTCTAAGAGTTTTATATAGTTTTGGATATTAACTTTTGTGCCCGGTGAGAGGTAGGGGTCCAACTTTAATCTTTTGCATGTAGATATCCATTTGTCTCAGTGCTATTTGTTAAACAGATAATTCTTTTCAACACCAAACACCAAAATATTTAAAAAATGTTAGATTCATAAAGAAAAAAAGTATTGGGGTGCCTGGGTGGCTCAGTCATTAAGCGTCTGCCTTCAGCTCAGGTCGTGATCCCAGGGTCCTGGGATCCAACCCCGCATCAGGTTCCCTGTTCCGCGGGAGGGTTGCTTCTCCCTCTCCCACTCCCCCTGCTTGTGTTCCCTCTCTCACTGTCAAATAAATAAAATAAAATCTTTAAAAAGAAGAAAAGAAAAACAAAATATGAAATTAAATCACTTGGGAACTCTTTGTATCTTTGTATATTTACACGAGCAAAGCAAAGGAAATTTGAAGTCTGGAGCTGAGACATATGTTGGTCCCATCAACAGGAAGAACCAGTGACCTGAAATGGGCAGCAGGAAAGACCAAGAGCCAAAGCAACTTGGTGTGAAAGGAGGTAGTGATGCTACCTAGTTGTCAGGGGAACGCATGAAATGCAAACGAAGTGTTCAGAGCAGAATCTGGCTTGTGTGAGGATTCAATTAATGTTAATATGTTTAAAGTAGGTATTGTTCCAGATTTACAGATGAGAAACTTAACATTTAGAAAGCTTAGGAAAATTTTTGAGCTAGAAAAGGACAGAGCTGAGATTTGAATTAGTCAAGTCTGATTGCTCAGCTTCAAGTGCATTTCTTGTTATTGCCCACCAGTGTCCAGATTATTACTCTGCCTCTGGAGAAACTACCATCTCTCAGGAAATATGAAATTTCTTGCACACATCTTTCCACTGGGAATTATTCCCATGGAGAATGATGTGGGAAACAAAGGCAGAAGAAAAATTATTATATTTCCTTCTACCTACAGCCCATTGACAAGTCCTTGAAACAGGCAGAGAGATATTCCTCTAGGGACTCAACTGCCTCGATGTTAATACTTCGCTAAAGGCAAAAGGCAATCCTAGCCTCCCCCCTGCTCCCTGCACCCAGGATCCTGTAGTCTACTTTAACATATAAAAATTCCTTTAGAAATTTCCTTTATCTCTAACCCCCCCCAAGAAACATGTTGGCAATCACCTCCCCAAGCATATGGCCCATCAATATACATCTGAAGGGGCTCATGACTAAGGTTTTATTAGACAGTAATAAATGACCTTTTCCCAACAAGAGCTAGCCCCCTCAATGTCCTGGACACCTTGCTTCCAAGATTCCTTAGAGACTTACGTTATCTCTAACGCCCTCCCAACTTGAAAGTATATAATGGGCCACTCCTCATGACCCCAGTGCAGCTCTTTCTGTCCATGGGCCCTGTCCCTGTGCTTTAATAAAATCATCTTTTTGGACCAAAGAAATCTCAAGAATTCTTTCTCGGCCATCACTTCGAACCCTAACATTCTTTCTTACATCAGGGAACATAAGCACTGGGAAATTTTTCTTCCTTCTCTTCTTTCCTTTCCTTCCTCTTTTCCTCCCTTCCTCTCTCCCTTCTTACGATTACTGAGAATTCATCTTTAAAAAAAAATTCTCGGGGCGCCTGGGTGGCTCAGTCGTTAAGCGTCTGCCTTCGGCTCGGGTCGTGATCCCAGGACCCTGGGATCGAGCCCCACATCGGGCTCCCTGCTCCGCGGGGAAGCCTGCTTCTCCCTCTCCTACTCCTCCTGCTTGTGTTCCCTCTCTCGCTATGTCTCTCTCTGTCAAATAAATAAATAAAATCTTTAAAAAAAAAAAAAAAAAATTCTCATGTAGAATAAGTTTTCTTGGCTAGATATTTCAAAACTGCTGAGAAAATATTTTAGGGCCTCTGAGGAATTTAGTTACAGGAGAGGGTCTCAGCCATCTCCATCTCTGATGCAATTTGCTCAGGAATGGCAAATACCTATTAGAAAATACAAATGAAAATCCTGTGTGAATTTTCTGGAGTTAAACTTCACAATGTAGAGGTAAGCCAGAAATAAGCTGACTGCATTTAGCTAAAAAAAAAAAAAAAAAAAAAAAAAAAACACTTTTTAAAAAAAAAAAAAAAAAAAAAAAAAAGGAATCACTGTTCACAAAGCTGTCAAAAATATAGTGCTCTGGGAAAGTATTAATAATGTGATTGCTGACTACAGTCCACTCCTCCCCACCCCACCTTGTCCTCCTACCCCATATGAGCTGCAGTGCTGACAAAATTTGATGATATTGGTTCTGCCTGCCAAATTCAGCATTGGCAGGTGCAAGTGATTCGAGATAATTGATTTGGAGAAGGCAAACAAACAAACACGAGAGACTTATTTGAAAGCAGATTTTTTTAGGTGTGTTCTACAGTCTACATTCTGTTCTCCCACAGTTGAGGACAAATCCAAGCTCACAAGGGTCATTGTCTTTCACTCCAGGAGGCAATTCAACACAACCAAGCTCTACAACCAAGTTCATCAGTTATACATTCTGCTTTCCACATCATGGAAATTTTGCTAATATTTCTGCCACTACATAATAAGGATTTCCCTTCCTCCAGTTTCCAATAATGCATTGTTCACTACCTTCTTCTTTTTTAAGATTTTATTTATTTATTTGACAGAGAGAGAGAGGGAGCACAAGCAGGTGGAGTGGCAGACAGAGGGAGATTGAGAAGCAGGCTCCCATGGGGCTGGATCCCAGGACCTGAGATCATGACCTGAGCCAAAGGCAGATGCTTAGCCAACTGAGCCACCCAGGCTCCCTTGTCCCCTTCTGAACCTTCACCAGCTGTATCCAGATTTCTACTAAGAGTCTCTACAAGGTGATTCAGTGAGGGAAGTGCAGAAGGACCTGAAAAGTGTGGTGTTCCAGAGGGAGCCATCACAGGAATGGACAGATTCTTGGGGAGAGGAAAATACTTTAGAAACAGAGGAGTTTGTTTCTTAGACACTTACAGATTAATAAAATATGGAAGCAATGGAAGATATTGGAGGTACTGTTAAAATTGGATAGCCATTTGGAAAATAATAACTGCATCTTTTTATCTAAGGTTATGCACCAAAATAAAATTCAAATGGATTAGAAATCCAAATCTAAAAGTGAAAGTATTCAAATACTAGAAGAAGGCATGGATGCATGCCTGTATAATTTAGAAATGGAAAAGCCTTTTAAATATAACTCAGATTTGAGAAGACTGGTAATTTATCTACATTAAGAAAAGCATGACAAAAAAAATCATAAGGAAATAATCAAAAGACAAATAATCTTGGAGAAAATACTTGCAATTCATATCATAGACAAAGAGACTTATTTTCTTAATATATAAAAAAATTAAAAACTGAGAAAAGACCAAAAAATTAGCACAAGCCATGGGCAAAACACATGGACATGAAAAGATACTCACGCATAGTAAAAGTAATGCACATTGAAACTGGATGAGATACCCATTACTCACCCACCAGGTTGGCACAAATCTGAAAGTTAACAACCCAATCTATTATTGGCAAGGCTATGGAGAATCATGCACTAAATGGAAGGGAATTTGGCAAAACCTTACAAAATTGCAGATGCATTTACCTTTCTATCCAGCTATCTCACTTTTGGGACTCTCACTTGAAGATTCACATCAACAAATACAAAACAACATATTTCCATGGTTTCATTATAACATTATAGCATAAAAAATAACTGAAGGGCACCTGGGTGGCTCAGTTGGTTAAGTGTCTGCCTTCAGCTCAGGTCATGATCCCAGGATTCTGGGATTGAGCCCCACATTGGGCTCCTGCTTCTCCCTCTGCCTCTGCCTCTGCCTCCCTCCCTCTCTCTCTGTCTCTCTCTCTGTCTCTCATGAATAAATAAATAAAATCTTAAAAGAAAAACCCAAAAATCCAATAGTAGGGTTGACTAACCTATGTAACAAACTGGCTAAATAAACCATGAAATAAAATAAAAAGGAACACTGACACAGATTTGAAGTGACCTTCAAAATATATTAAGTACACAAACAAGGTATAGATAGTGTATATAATGTGCTTTTTGTGTTCAGAAAAGGACCTTTTGCATACTATTTTTTGCAGAACTTACCCATTGTACAATATTTTTGTTTACATTAGATTAAGGATGCTTGAAGCAGAGGTTTTCCTATTTGTTTTTGTTTTATTTTGATTTTGTTTCACCCCCCAGGGCCTACGATACATTAGATGTTTTCAATAGATGTAAACAGGCTATTTCCTCTCTCTCTCTTTCAGGTATTTCACATAGACTCTTTGGGGGCCAATCTCTGATTAACTTTAATAATAGAATTGTGCTCCACACCTCATTTTTTTTTTTTTTAAAGATTTTATTTATTTATTTGACAGAGAGAGACACAGTGAGAGCAGGATCACAAGCAGGGGAAGAGTTAGAGGGAGAAACAGGCTTCCCGCAGAGCAGGGAGCCCGATGCGGGGCTCGATCCCAGGACCCTGGGATCATGACCTGAGCCGAAGGCAGACGCTTAACGACTGAGCCACCCAGGCGCCCCTCCACACCTCATGTTTCATGCTCCAAGCATCTTCACTGAGTTATGTGTGGGTCTACAGCTCCCAGACACTGGCTGAAGGACCTCCCATCTTTCTTGGTTGCTTGGTAACACCATTCAGTGATTACTTTTATTGCTCCCATATGAATTGCCTATCACTGCTCTAATTAATGTTTCAAACAAACATTCCTGGAACTCTAGAGAAATACTCAATCCTTTCCACTTACCCCTGTGGAGGAACCCCTGCTCCTGCCCTTGAAGATATATAACAATGGCCAACATTTTTATTACATAGCCTACATGGAGTCACAGTGCTCAGGGAGAAATATTTCTTCAAATTCTCTCTAGCTTTCAAAATTTCATTTTCTTTCTTTTTACAAAAGATTAGATATAATTCAAAATTAATGCAGTAGAAACCTGATATCCCACCCCTTCCAAGACATGGCTCTATTTTTGGGTCTGCACCTTTATGGAAATTGTTGTGATGTAGAGAATGTATTCAACACACTTGTATGTTTCTATCAAGCCAATTTTCATTCTTTTTCACAACTAAGTAAACTGAAGGCATGTGTGCTTCTTCTTTTTTTTTTTTTACATCTTTTCTTCTCAAGTATATATTTGCAGCATCTATGATAATCTATTTCTTTTCAAAATTACCAAGGTAAAAAATAGAATATTTTAAGAATGTTCAGGGATGCAGTGATACTCTTCTCCAAGGTCAATTGCAAGAAAGAAAACAACAACAATAACAAAACTCACAGAGAAAACTGAGATGGGTGAGTGGGGATATTAAAAAACATGTTTACTTATTATTTCAAAAAAGATCTATTGCTACATAAAGAACAAGTGAAAATAATTACTCATATAAGGTAAGAATGGAGGGCAGTGATGGAGGCAAGACCTTTCTTAATCTACCTTTTTATGTGGTTGTGAGCTCTGCACTTATTTTCAAATGGTCCAGAAAAAAAAAAAATTGAGATGGATAGATGAGAGATGGTCGATAGGTTATAGATACATAAATAGAGTATAGATAAGAAACAGACGGAAGATGGATATATAATAAATAAATTGAAGGGAGATATAAATGTAATGGGGCAAAATTCATTAGTATGAGAGGATATTTGACATGGGAAGATGGTAATACTGCAGATGAAAGAAAGTCTCTTTAAATCTCAAGTGCCATAAATCCGCAAACCACAAGTGTTTATTGAGAGAGACTTCAAGATTTTATGGTGGAAATAAGGTATTTCTAACATACTCTTTACCTTAAAAAAATGAAAATAATAGAAAAAATGACAACCACAATATAATGACTTCCTCTCCAATGAGCTGGGATTCATATAATGAGAGAAAGTCTAAATTCATAAAGGCACAATGGAAGACTTCAAGGGGGTTTGAAGAATCTGGAGGAATTCCCCAGTAGACAAATAATGAGCAATATTGCTGGCAGTTGGTACAGAATGTGGTCTATGAAAGGGATGGTGCATTTAGGTATATACAAACAAGGAGGGCTGTAAGTCATGATGGGTTAAGATAGTACATTTTTTTTCAATGACAAAAAAATTGATGAGTTTTTAGTAGAAAGGACATGATCAAATTTATCTTCTGGAGAGAGCTCATTGGCTGCATGACAAAGCTGAGTTGGAAGATGAGACAGGAGGTCATCTACATGGTGTTCCTCATGTGGCAGTAACACGCAATGCTCTGGAAGCTCCTGATTCAGTGATGGCCTGGCCTCAAAGTTCACACCTTTAGGGCAGCAGGGAGACTGGTCCTGCCCACACCAAATCCCAAACGCTGGTACTCTTCCCTGCACTGGTTTCTGAAGTTTCAGGATTTTTTTTATTTTTCAAGGTGCCAAGCATGGTCTTTCCATTCTCACCTTCTTCTATATGTTTTTTTAATTATTTTTATTTATTTTATTTTATTTTAATATTTTATTTTATTTTATTTTATGTTATGCTAGTCACCACACATTACATCATTAGTTTTTGATGTAGTGATCCATGATTCATTGTTTTCATATAACACCCAGTGCTCCATGCAGTACGTGCCCTCCTTAATACCCACCACCCGGCTAACCCATCCCCCCAGCCCCCTCCCCTCTAAAACCCTCAGTTTGTTTCTCAAAGTCCATAGTCTCTCATGGTTCATCTCTCCCTCCGATTTCCCTCACCTTCATTTTTCCCTTCCTTCTCTAATGTCCTCCATGCTATTCCTTATGTTCCACAAATAAGTGAAACCATATGATAACTGAATTTCTCTGCTTGACTTATTTCACTTAGCATAATCTCCTCCAGTCCCATCCATGTTGATGTAAAAGTTGGGTATTCATCCTTTCTGATGGCTGAGTGAAATTCCATTGTATATATGGACAACATCTTCTTTATCCATTCATCTGTTGAAGGGCATTTTGGCTATTTCCACAGTTTGGCTATTGTAGACATTGCTGCTATGAACATTGGGGTGCATATGGCCCTTCTTTTCACTACATCTGTGTCTTTAGGGTAAATACCCAGGAGTGCAATTGCTGGGTCATAGGGTAGCTCTATTTTTAATTTTTTGAGGCACCTCCACACTGTTTTCCAAAGTGGCTGTACCAACCTGTATTCCCACCAACAGTGTAAGAGGGTTCCCCCTTCTCCCCAACCTCTCCAACATTTGTTGTTTCTTGCCTTGTCAATTTTTGCCATTCTAACTGGTGTAAGGTGGTATCCCAATGTGGTTTTGTTTGAATTGCCCTGATGGCTAATGATGATGAACATATTTTCATGTGTCTGTTAGCCATTTGTATGTCTTCTTCAGAGAAGTGTCTGTTCATGTCTTCTGCCCATTTTTTGACTTGATTATTTGTTTTTTGGGTGTTGAGTTTGAGAAGTTCTTTATAGATCTTGAAAATCAGACCTTTGTCTGCGGTGTCATTTACAAATACCTTCTCCCATTCTGTGGGTTGCCTCTTTCTTTCGTTGACTGTTTCCTTTGCTGTGCAGAAGGTTTTTATCTTGAAGTCCCAAAAGTTCATTTTTGCTTTTGTTTCACTAGCTTTTGGGGACGTGTCTTGAAAGAAGTTGCTGTGGCCGATGTCAAAGAGGTTACTGCCTATGTTGTCCTCTAGGATTTTGATGGATTCCTGTCTCACATTGAGGTCTTTCATCCATTTTGAGTTTATCTTTGTGTATGGTGTTAGAGAATGGTCGAGTTTCATTCTTCTGTATATAGCTGTCCAATTTTCCCAGCACCATTTATTGAAGAGACTGTCCTTTTTCCATTGCAAATTTTTTTCCTGCTTTCTCGAAGATTATTTGACCATAGAGTTGAGGGTCCATATCTGGGCTTTCTATTCTGTTCCATTGGTCTATATGTCTGTTTTTGTGCCAGTACCATGCTGTCTTGGTGATCACTGCTTTGTAATATAGCTTGAAATCAGGCAAGGTGATGCCCCCAGCTTTGGTTTTCTTTTTCAACATTTCCTTGGCAATTCGGGGTCTTTTCTGATTCCATACAAATTTTAGGATTGTTTGTTCCAGCACTTTGAAAAATGTCATTGGAATTTTGATCGGGATGGCATTGAAGGTATAGATTGCTCTGGGTAGCATAGACATTTTAACAATGTTTATTCTTCTGATCCATGAGCATGGAATGTTTTTCCATCTTTTTGTGTCTTCTTCAATTTCTTTCATGAGGGTTCTGTAGTTCCCAGAGTATATATCTTTTACCTCTTTGGTTAGGTTTACTCTGAGGTATCTTATGGTTTTCGGTGGTATTGTAAATGGAAGCCTTTCTCTAATTTCTCTTTCTACAATTGCATTGTTAGTGTATAAGAAAGCAACTGATTTCTGTGCATTGATTTTGTATCCTGCCACATTACTGAATTGCTGTATTAGTTCCAGTAATTTGAGGGTGGAATTTTTGGATTTTCCTCATAAAGTCTCATGTCATCTGTGAAGAGAGAGAGTTTGACTTCTTCTTTGCCAATTTGAATATCTTTTATTTCTTTTTGTTGTCTGATTGCTGTTGCTAGGACTTCTAGTATTATGTTGAGTGGCGAGAGTGGGCATCCTTGACGTGTTCCTGATCTTAAGGGAAAGGCTCTCAGCTTTTCCCCATTGAGGATGATATTCACTGTGGGTTTTTCATAGATGGATTTTATGAACTTGAGGAATGTTCCCTCTATCCCTATACTCTGAAGAGTTTTAATCAGGAAAGGATGCTGTATTTTGTCAAATGCTTTTTCTGCATCAATTGAGAGGACCATATCATTCTTCTCTCTCCTCTTATTAATGTGTTCTATCACATTGCTTGACTTGTGAATGTTGAACCACCCTTACATCCCAGGGATAAATCCCACTTGGTTGTGATGGATGATCCTTTTAATGTATTGTTGGATCCTATTAGCTAGGATTTTGTTGAGAATTTTGGAATCCATATTCATCAGGGATATCGGTCTGAAATTCTCCTTTTTGATAGGGTCTTTGCCTGGTTTGGGAATTAATAATGCTGGCTTCATAGAATGAATCTGGAAGCTTTCCTTCTGTTTCTATTTTTTGAAACAGCTTCAGTAGAATAGGTATTCTTTCTTCTTTGAATGTTTTGTAGAATTTCCCAGGGAATCCATCAGGCCCTGGACTCTTGTTTTTTGGGAGGTTTTTGATCAGTGCTTCAGTCTCATTACTGGTTATTGGCCTATTCAGGTTGTCAATTTCTTCCTGTTTCAGTCTTGGCAGCTTATAGGTTTCCAGGAAGGCCTCCATTTCATCCAGATTGCTCAGTTTATTGGCATATAGTTGTTGATAATGATTTCTAATAATTGTTTCTATTTCCTTGGTGTTAGTCGTGATCTCTCCTCTTGCATTTATAATTTTATTAATTTGGGTCCTTTCTCTTTTCTTTTGGATAAGTCTGGCCAGTGGTTTATCAATCTTATTAATTCTTTCAAAGAACCAACTTCTAATTTCGTTGATCTGATCTATTGTGTTTCTGGTTTCTAATTCATTGATTTCTGCTCTAATTTTAATTATTTCTCTTCTAATACATGGCTTAGGCATCGTTTGTTGCATTTTCTCTAGTTCTTTAAGGTGTAGAGTTAGTTGGTGAATTTGGGATTTTTCTATTTTTTTGAGTGAGGCTTGGATGGTTATGTATTTCCCCCTTAGGACCACCTTTGCAGTATCCCATAGGTTTTGGACCGATGTGTTTTCATTCTCATTGATTTCCATGAATTGTTTAAGTTCTTCTTTGATTTCCTGGTTGACCCAAACGTTCTTGAGCAGAGTGGTCTTTAGCTTCCAAGTGTTTGAATTTCTGCCAAATTTTTTCTTGGGATTGAGTTCCAGTTTTAGAGCATTGTGGTCTGAGAATATGCAGGGAATAATCTCAATCTTTTGGTATCAGTTGAGACCTGATTTGTGACCCAGTATGTGGTCTATTCTGGAGAAAGTTCCATGCGCGCTCGAGAAGAATGAGTATTGTGTTGTTTTAGGGTGGAATGTTCTCTAAATATCTATGAGGTCCATCTGGTCCAAGTATCATTCAAAGCTCTTGTTTCCTTGTTGATTTTCTGCTTAGATGATCTGTCCATTGCTGAGAGTGGAGTATTGAGGTCTCCTACAATTAACGTATTGTTATCAATATGACTTTTTATTTTGGTTAACAGTTGGCTTATGTAGATGGCTGCTCCCATGTTGGGGGTGTAGATATTTACAATTGTTATATCTTCTTGTTGGATAGATCCTTTAAGAATGATATAGTGTCCTTCTGTGTCTCTAACTACAGTCTTTAGCTTAAAATCGAATTTGTCTGATATAAGAATTGCTACCCCAGCTTTCTTTTGAGGTCTGCCTGCATGGAAGATGGATCTCCAACCCTTCACTTCCAGTCTGGATGTATCTTTAGGTTCAAAATGAGTCTTTTGTAGACAGCATATGGATGGGTCCTGTCTTTAATCCAAACCGCAACCTTGTGCCATTTTATGGGAGCATTGAGGCCATTCACATTGAGAGTGATTGTTGAAAGATATGAATTTATTGTCATCATGTTGCCTGTGAAGACCTTGTTTCTATAGATTGTCTCTGTAAATTTCTGTTGTGTATCACTCTTGGGGTCTTTCTCCTTTTATAGAACCCCTCTTAATATTTCTTGCAGGGCCAGCTTAGTGGTCACATATTCTTTCAGTTTCTGCCAGTCGTGGAAGCTCTGTATCTCTCCATCCATTCTAAATGACAGCCTTGCCAGATAAAGTATTCCTGGCTGCGTGTTCTTCTCATTTAATACCCTGAATATGTCTTGCCAGGCCTTTCTGGCTTGCCAGGTCTCTGTGGATAGGTCTGACGTTATTCTGATATTCCTCCCTCTGTACATAAGGAATCTCTTCCCCCTAACTGCCCTTAAGAGGGTTTCCTTGGTTCTAAGATTTGCGAGTTTTACTATTACATGCCTGGGCATTAGCCTGTTTTCCTTGATCTCGGGAGGGGTCTTCTCTGCCTCTAGGACACGAATGTTTGTTTCATTCCCCTGATTAAGGAAGTTCTCAGCTATGATTTGCTCAAATATATCTTCTAGTCCTCTCTCTCTCTCCACCCCCTCAGCGATCCCAATAATTCTGACATTGAAATATTTCATGGTGTCACTTATTTCTCTGATTCTATTTTCATGGATTTTGAATTGTATTTCCCTGGCCTCCTCTTTTTCCTTCTTGTCTATTAATTGGTCTTCTAGATCACTAATTCTTTCTTCTGCCTCGCTTACCTTAGCTGTTAGATTACCTAGATTAGATTGGAGCTCACTGATAGCATTTTTAAGTTCTGCCAGTTCAGCTTTCATTTCTGCCCTTAGAGACTCTATGTTGCTATCAATTGACTACTCCATTCTAGCTATTGTCTTCACAATTGTTACACTGAATTCCATTTCCAACATCTTGGTTTTATCTGTATCCACTTGTGAATCTGTGGCAGAAGTCACAGTCTCTGAGTCTTTCCTATTTTGGGGGTTCCTCCTCCTAGTCATTCTGTTGATGGGTGGTTGAGGGAATATATAGAGTCCAAATTATTGACCACAACCCAAGCAAGATGCACCTGTTTTCTAGGGACCTTAGGGTTGTTGGCCTCTTGTTCTCCCAGCCTGTCTTCTGGGAGGGGCACCTGTCACACTGTTACTCAGGCAACCCTGTTTGGGCAGAGTTGCCCTGCCCCCTTTGATGGGGGGGATGGCCTCAGTGAAAACCTTTGGTGCTTTTGTTCTCTGGTGGCTTTCCCTGGTGGTTTTCCATGTCTCTTCTGAGAGTCAGAGCAGAAGAGATCATTTCCAACCCTCTTCCTTGGAGCAGAGATCGCAATCAGTTCTTCAGTGAGCTCTCCAGGCCACACTATCTCTGTTTCTGTCTGTGGTGCTATAAACTGCAGCGTCCTGTGTTGTGCGCCCCTTGGCAGCACTCCCAGCCCTTGCTCCCAGGTCGGGGTACGTCTCTGTCCTTTGTGCTTCTAAAACTACCAGCCACCCCTAGTTCATACGTGTGGCCCCACTGCTCTAGGTTTCAGTCCAGGGGGCTTCCCTAAAGTCCCTTCCCCACCGCTGCTGGTCTCCCCAGCGCAGGAGGCTTTTGCGCTCGTGTGTTATTTCACTTTCCTGACACCAGCACTTATGGCAGCTCCCTCCCCCTTCCATTTATCTTCCAATATCTGCCCATGGAATCACAGCTCCCCACTTCATACCTCAAAACCAACTGCCTGCAATATTCTGTTTGTAGAGATCCAGATCTATCTTCTTACATCTCTGGCTGATTTCATGGGTAGTCACAGTGTTCTGGTAGATATCCAGCTCAATTTCAGGGACTGGTTGGAATATGGTCCCCTACTCCTCTGCTATCTTTTCCCTGATGTGAAGTTTCAGGATTAAGTTACTAGACAGATAGGAGTGACTTTTTCTAAAATGGAAATATGGGAAAAAGTAGAAAATACAATATTAAGATTTCTAAGGGTAAAATCTAAGATTTTCTAAGTGTAGAAAAAACAATATTAAGATTTGTTTGGGGGTTGAAGAAACAGAGTCAAGGCCTAGAGAAAGGGTTTGTCACCCTTGGGAGAGTAACATTGGTGGGAACCTGCTGTTTTTGGTAGTGGTGGGGTGTCTATGTGTGATATGCATGCGTGTGTGTGTGTGTGTGTGTGTGTGTATGTTACTGGTTTAAATGCAGGCAAAGTAAAGCAAATGCTTATGTTGGTAATATATCTGAACATAAATAGTTCATGTCCCCCAGTTATGCCCACCTTATGAACTTAATTTTGCACTGAACCTAAAAAGACCTTGTAGGAAATGGAGAATTGTTAGACCAGTGTTTTCCCACTCTGGCTGTTCATGTGAACCAACTGGGGAACTTTACAAACATTATTGGTGCCCAGCACCCACCACCAGACTAATGATAGCAAAATATCCATGGTAGGGCCCAAATTCCAGTTCTCCAAGTTATTACAGCATACAGCTGAAAGTGAGAGCCACTGTACAATGGTAAAAATGGGATATTCATAAGTAAAAAGATATCTTTATTTAACCTTTATTAATATGGTAATTCATTAATTCTTCTTATAGGACATAAAGCCTTAATTTGGAGGCATTCTGGGTAACTTTTAATTTATTTTTATTTATAAATTTATGGTGACTTGAAACTTAATGCAATCTATTGTTTGAGTTTGGCCCTTAAGAGTCATGTTTGGTATTAACTGAATTAGAGTTAAAGACATGAATCTTGGTTCAGTTCATGGTTGAATCAAAGGGAGCTTCATTGTGTCTGGTAGCCAATTAGAGATAATATGCCTAGATGTTAATACAACTTGTACATCCTCCAACGACTCTTTATTGGACCTCAGATTCATTATCAGAAAAAAATAAGTGTCTAGTAATATGTCCAGATGCCTTTTTAAGTCCAAAATATGTTGTTTCCCTTATGAACTCTTAATTTGAAAGGAAAATTTGAGTCGTATATTTTTTCATTCATTCCATTCATATTTGAGTTTCTCAGAGTAAAGTTGCTATATAAATTCATAATAAAAAATAGTAATGTTGAAATGTTCATTTTAAAAACTATCCATAATTTAAGAAGGACTGGTGCCATTTTGATACCATGTTTTATACATTATTCTTAGAAAACATATTTCTGTCTTAAAGCATTGGAGGTGTTTCTCTTTGACAAAGTTGATGATTCATATTACAATTCTCATATATTACAATTTAGTTTATATGTCAAGCTTAGGGAATTATGAGATACTGGGGTTTATTCTTGGGACTCAATTTGTATAGAACTAAGGTCTGCATATTTAACTTTCTAAAATATTTCTATTACCTAGACCTCACTCTGCATCTCCACATCTGACTTACCTTAGTTCAGGCCTCATTTCTAAGGTTTTAACTTCTTTTTCATCTCTATCTGCCTCTATTTTAGAGACCTAAGGAAATATAAAAGCTGGAGGAAAGTTGCTAGTGATTATTAACTGTGGGTCTATATCACTATCACCAATTTTAAAAGGTGATTTAAAATTTAAAAGTATGTTTTAGACTAACACATGAGGATCCAGAATCTGAGTTATAACCATACCAAAGATAGACAGGTTGGCTTAAATCTACTTCTGCTCCCAAAAGTAAACCGGAGCCCAGAGGGGCCAGGGCCAGTGTGAATGTCTGCCTGTTCCATCTGCCAGACACAGCACTCCATCCAGGTGTGAGTCCTCCAGTGATGACTCCTCAGGTGAACATGCTCCAGCAGCCTTCCATAACAGGACACTGCTTTACAGTTTCACGAGATCAGCCGCAGGGAAAACATTTTCCATCCCCATCAGTGAATCCCTGATGGGATCTGTGAGTGGTTCCACCACAGGCCACGACTCTGAAAACAAAGGGCTGTTCAGTCTGAAAGAAGAAAGTGAGAGAAGAGCTGAGAATGGTACCACAAGATTGGCACAGAGTCTGGGAATTTTGTGCTGACATATATCAATTTTCAATGAATTCTACACCCACTGTTTTTAATAAGAGACACCTAATGAAAAGTGAATTCCCATTTGAACCCAATAAAGTGCATTTTTCACATGAATTCTACCCTTGTGTTTATCCTTTTATCTTGAATTCATATACATTTTATCCTTACAAGTTCCCTGACCCCTCTGCAATGATGTCATTATGCCTAAAGACTACAAATGTTGTAATGCATATAATGCACTTACAATTAAGGGTATAGTAGTTACTAGAAAGTAAACAATGTAAAACATGAATGCAAGAGTATTTACTGCCCAATTAAAGAATTGTCTTGATTTTTCCTTTCATCTTATATACTGGTGTCTCCTCTATCAACAAGACTTTATCCTTTCCCAACATTTGAGGCTGAACTTTAATTCCACTGTCAAGAATTAAAAAGTGTCACCTTCCTTCCTCAAATTCATCATCAGGATGTAACCTTATTTGGAGTAGGGTCTTTGCAGATGTAATTAGTTAAGGATCTTGAAATGAAATTTTCCTGGATTTAGAGTGGACCCCAAACGCAATGATTGGTATCTTTACAAGAGAAAGGAGAGAAAGATGTAAAAGTCACACAGAGAATAAAGCCATGTGAAGATGAAGATGAAGACAGAGATTGGAGTGATGCATCTATAAGTCAGGGAATGCCAAAGATTGCCAGCAGCCACCTGAGATAGGAGAGGGGGTTGGGATGGTTTTTCCTCAGAGCCTCCAGAAGGAACCAACCCCCCAATATCTTGATTTCAGACTTTGCCCGCCTGAACTGAGAAAGAATTGATTTCTGTTGTTCTAAGCCACCTAGGTTGTGATAACTTATACTGTAGCCCTAGGAAACCAATGCACTCACCTTTAAGGCTTGGTATCAGGGTACTCATATGTGGAGTCCTATCTGCAGTGTTGTGCTCATTATTAGGTGTTCCCTCCCTGCTCTGACCTTTGGGTGCAAATGTGAACCTTTGAGATTCTCTTTTTCTGTATTTAAGGTACTCAAAAGACACAGACATACCTACAGGTGGATGTACATTGTTTATTCCTGTGTAAAACCTCCACTTATTTTTTTAAAAGTTTTTATTTAAATTCCAGTTACTTAACATACAGTGTAATATTAGTTTCAGGTGTATATACAGTGATTCAACACTTGCATACATCACCCGGTGCTCATCACAAGTGCCCTCCTTAATCCCCATCACCTACTTCACCCATCCCCCCATCCACCTCCCCTCTGGTAACCATCAGTTTGTTCTCTATAGTTAAGGGTCTATTTTTTGGTTTTCCTCTCCCCCACCATGTTTATTTGTTTTATTTCTTAAATTTCACATGTGAGTGAAATCATACGGTATTTGTCTTTTTCTGACGGACTTATTTCATAATACTCTCTAGTGCCAGCTATGTCATTGCAAATGGCAAGATTTCATTCTTTTTTATGGCTGAATAATATTCCATTACATACACACACACACACACACACACACCCCACATCTTTATCCATTCATCAGTCAATAGACATTCGAGCTCTTTCCATAATTTGGCTATTGTTGATAATGCTGCTATAAACATCAGGGTACATGTATCCCTTCAAATTAGTATTTTTGTATTTTGGGGGTAAATACCTAGTAGTTCAATTGCTGGATTGTAGGGTAGTTCTATTTTTAACTTTTTGAGGAACCTCCATACTGTTTTCCAGAATGGCTGCACCACTTTGCATTTCCACCAACAATGTAAGAGGGTTCCCCTTTCTCCACATCGTCACCAACATCTGGTGTAAAATCTTCACTTCCAATAGCCATCCTTTTGTGCCCTGCCCCATCCTCCCTCTCCTCTCCCATCAGAGCTCCCCTTTCTGAATGCATGTTATGCTGAACTAATACCACCCCTAGATTCTCAGGTTTCCCCAAACTGTCTGGATGTTGCCACCACCACCAAAGATAATTGTGTCTGCATTTCTCTCTCTCTTCATGCTGCTTCTCACACAAACCTTCATGTCAGGCAGGAATTCTCCTCAAATCCTGGGTCTGTCATACACTATGGCTCATTGTGAAGCTTGTCTCAGATTTCCAAATGTGTCTCTGGATCTGTGAAAGCCAGGATTTCAACATTATGGACTCTGAGAAGTGCGGTTGAAACTAAACATTGAACAATGTCATTTCTGTTGTTGTAGGTATCATCTGCTCTCTCTGGGAAGCAAAGATGCTGTTGGTTCAATGGATGGGAAGACATGGGGCACCCACTTTGCTGCAAATTAAAATACATTTGTTAGTCATTTTTTAAGATATTAAATACATACAGTCTTCCATCCATTCACTGACTCTGTTTTTGAGTATTTACTGCATTCTGGACCCAAGAGATGACAAGAACATTCTTTTTTTTTTTTTTTGACAAGAACATTCTTGACCTTGGGAACCTCACAATATACAGATGTAATCACACAACACAGGGTAACAAGTCCCCAGTAGGTATAAGTACTACCTCATGTAGAGAATCTGTAGGGGAAGCTGAGGACCAAATGCCATGGCTTACTGCCTTTCATTCCAGGACTGCTGCATGCCTGACCCACTCACCTTTATAAGGCTGGCTCCCCTAACCAGCGGTGACATTACAACGATTTAACCAGGCACATGGCACAAATACTGACTACGTAATCGCCAGTCAGTATGGATGCAGCAGTAAACAACCAATGCCAGACCTGCCCTTCAGTTGCTAAGTTTCCTGATCTCTGGCATTTGAAGGCTTTTAAAATTGCTTTGTAAGTTGAGGATTATTCTATGACCATTTCTTTCTATGACCGTGCTCTGCCCAGTACAAGGACTGTTCCCCTTTTGGCCTCTAGGGGGAGCCCGAAGCTCTTTGCTCTCCCCATCTCTATTGCCCAAAGAATTGGAATCAAGAGAATGATGTCCAGGTGTTCCAGGAGGTTGGCTTCCATATCTGAAGTTACATCTTCCAGAGGAGATAAAGAACATAGACATTCTCTGCTCCCTCCATTTCCTGCAGCGCAAGGAGGTTTGGACAGTTTTTGCCTCTTGTAGTAGTCTCTCGTGGCCCTTGTTCCAGGGTGATAGAACACATTCTCCTGCCACTTTTGTTCCTTGATCTTCCTTCTGCTGCTAGCTGGGAGGTGGTGTCTCACTAGGGATGCCAGGGAGAATACAGGACACATAGTGAAATTTGAATTTAAGACAAAAGCGTGTCCCAAATGGGACATGGTCATGCTACCTCTGGGTGCCAAAAGGGCAGGACTGGGTCCTATTGCTGTTCTCATTGAGTACCCTATAATCCTGCCTTGGGCTGGGAGTCAGAGCTTGTCTAGATACCCTGCCTGTTATGACCAAGTAGGTACTAGTGTGTTTCTGAATCCCAAATTGACACATGATGAAACTCTCTGATTAAACATGACTTTTGCTGGCACTCTGAACTCACTTTGCAAAATGGCCTATCCAATCCCAGTAGGTCCAAAGTTAACATGCAACACAGACCCAAGACTCATCTCCATCTTGTTAGAACCTGCTCTAGAGGGACTGAGGATTAGGGTATTTTTTTTAATGCCTGAAATATATCAGGTTTAATTTAACAATTAAAAAATATGGCTATATTTTACATTCCTAAATTTTGAATAAAGATGTGCCTTACCCAAATTGCTTTCAGCTATGACTGCAAGCAGTGACATTCTACTTGTGGCATTCAGAGTTCTATCTTTGAATGCCATGGTAATCACTTGCTTCCCTTTGAGGCTGTCGTGTCTGGCATGAAATTTAAGAATTTAAAATATCAACTCAGTAGGCTCATGCCCAACAGAGAAGGCACATTTGAATGTGCAGTTAATGATTGCACACGGGGTATATTTCAATGTAAAAGTGAGGCAAGTGGTGACTGAGTAAAAAAAAAAAAAAAAAACACTAAATACATTAAAAATAAATACTTCAGACACAATGGCAGTGGTGTTCAAGGTTATAGATAAGAAATTTGAGATTCACTCACTTATGAAGTAGTCAGGCTGGATAAATTCAGCTCCTTTTGGCTTGCTCAGAGCAGATGCTCCCAACCAGGTGAAGATTCTCGATTGGCCCTCAGCTCTGAGGATGCACAGGGACAAACATCAGGGATGAGCATCAGGGGAAGGAGTTCTGCTCCCTTGGCTCAGTATCCTACCTAAACTCCTGTATGCATGTGGCACAGAGTAAATGCCCAATTAGTATTTGCTAAATTAATCTATTGACTTAAAATTACAAGGGAAGGAAAACATATGCCTGGGAGAATTTTTCCCAGTGTTGTTGATTACAAACTCAAAAAAAAATCAGTGTAGTTAGTGTCCTTCCCTTCTGTAACTTTCTCCTATCCATTGACTTCATGCATGCTGAATAAAATATAATAATATACCTCCAATACAGACACAGCCAGAAATCCATTTTGAGAAACTGCTGGTACTTTCAGTATTTTGCACAATCATTATGAGCATGAGAATCAGGGTAGGCCTATATTCTCATGGCATTTCAACCTTCTCCCATAGCTAAATGTACAAATATAAAGTAATTCTCTAATTTAGAAAGAGCAAAGTCTCATATTTAGCAGGTCTATTTCTGATACTGCATACATAGGATCACTTCAGGTATAGCCAGTGATTAAATACAATCTTGGAAGTAATTTAGTCTAGCAAGGCTGCAGGAAAGTGGCAGATGAAAAATAATGTGAGCAAGAGCAAAATAACACATCTAGAAAAAGAAAAAAGGAGCTTAAGCTATTTTCATAAGATTCTAAGCTCTGAACTTTCAGCTAGGATCCAGGAAATGGACCTCAGATTCACTATAGACCATTTACTGAAGACATTACTTAAATGTGCTGCTGCAGCTACCAGAAAGGTCAGCCAAATGTTCTGATTCACCAGGAAGGACTAGAAATGGTTCAGAAAGAAATACCTTATGTATTTGCAAAATCATGATGCATCTTACACCCTGAGTGTGCAATTGCCTGACATTCTAGTTGCTGGACAGCAAGAAAGTCCTAGCAAGACGGAATCAACTCAAATAAAGGAAACTGGAATAATCACTGTGATGAAGGCACATGTTATAAGGGAGATACTGAATCTCTTTTAGATTGAGTAATGGATAAGAAGAAGACATAAGACTAAACCTTGTAAAAGCAAATATCAGATTTCAACCATGCCTTTGGAATTTTATATATGTGGTTAGGAGAAATGAATAATAGTATTAGTTTGCCAAAGAAAAGGAAAAATTATCTTATTAAAGAAGTAGTAATGTTGGAAAACTTAAATAAGGTCTAAAAGACTTGAGATACATCTTTTATATTTTGAGTTTATTGAGAACAAATACTATTTGGGAGAGTATTCTTAATATTTTGAATGGAACAACATTCCTACAAAATTCTGTACCCCAGGAAGAATGAGCAGATCCAGCACTTAGATATCGGTTTCTCTTATTCTCCAACTAAAAGAATTAGAGTTCTTTGGAGTAGCTGATTCTAGAGTTAGAGCAGGGAATATATAAGATAAGCCTGAATATCTTGTAGTGCTCAAAAAACCAAATGATGGGCTTGTTGAAGGAACACAGGAGCCAACTGAAAGAACTCTCAATGGTCAAAGCTGGCACAATTTGGGCAACAAAATAAGTGACATCATTCTGGATTGTAATCCAGAGAATAAAATAAATATCTATGAGTCCATACTGATATAAATAAATACTTGAATACATAACTAAGTATGAGAGAATAGACAAATCTCCATGCAAAATAATACTGATTTCCTTTCAAAAAGTACAGTACGAGAAGGAAGGAAAAAAGAGTAACTTTACAGTGGGGTAATCTGACTGATACTCCCTCAGCCAGATGATCAAGGTCAACATCAATAATGATGAGTCACATAGGTAGCATGTGCCCTTGACATTATGTGATGAGAATGACACCTTACCTATGTGGTTTTCTTCCCAAGAGCCCATAAACTCAGCATAACTATGAGAAAAGTAACAGACAAATCCAAACTGAGGGATCTTCTACAAAATACCTGACTAGCACTCTTAAAAATGGTCAAGGTCATCAAAAACAAGGAAGGTTTGAGAATCTGTCACAGCTAATAGAAACCTAGGGGACATGATAACCAAATGTAATGTGGGATCCTGAATGGGCTCCTGGAACAGAAAAAGAACAAAAGGTTAAAAACTCAGGATATCTGAATGACATATGGGCTTCATTTAATTTTAAAAATGCCTTATAGGGGCACCTGGGTGGCTCAGTCAGTTAAGCATCTGCCTTTGGCTCAGGTAATGATCCTAGGGTCCTGGGATCTAGCCCCACATTGGGCTCCCTGCTAAGTGGGGAGCCTGCTTCTCCCTCTTCTTCTGCCCCCTCCCCCCACTCATGCTCTCTCTCTCTGCACTCTCAAATAAATAAATAAAATCTTTTTTAAAAATGCCTTATAGTACCAGGATAAGACTCTGGCTCTAGGATGGACATTCTTCAAATTATTTTTAAAATAAGAGAAAGTACAAAAATAGATGCATGAGAGGAGATGGGCCAAATGGGGGAGCCTGTAATGAACTGACACACTTGAAAATTTGGGTTTCTGTGTCCTGAGATTCTGTCTGGAGGTAAATTAAGATGGAGCAACTGTCTGCTTTGACATATCAAGTGAATCAGCACTTTGGCCTCAGAGAAAACAACCAGGAAGATTTTTATTTTTTTTTCCCCTAGGATTCATATTTTATGAGAAAGTAAAGCATAGACACAAGCTGAGGGGAAACATTGTGCTTATACACATAGCCTTATTTAAAAATATGCCTTTCAGGGAGAGGGGAGGAGATGGCAGCAAAGTAAGAGGACCATAGGCCCACCTTATCCCATGAATACAACTCGATAATTATCTCATCATCCTAAATACCCCAGAAATTGATCTGAAGACTGACAGAACAATCTCTACAACTAAAGGTAGAGAAGAGGCCACATTGAAAAAGATAGGAAATGTGGAGACATGGCTTAGGAGAGAAATGAATTGTGGCAACTGTGGTAAGGAGGAAGCTGCAGACACAGAGAAGGGTAAGAGACAGACTAACACACAGGAGAGTGCATGGGTTAAACAAATCCCCATAGCAATTGGTTTGGAAAGCACAGGGCCTGAATTTCATGAGTTTTTGCAACCAGTGGGGCTTAGTGCCTAGAGTTTTAAAGATCAGTGTGCTTGGCTCTGGAAGAACTCAGAAGACAGTGGGGCTGCTCTTGGAGAAAAGGCAGGGCAAACAGCCCAGGGACATACAGCATTGAAATAGTGATCTGAAGAGTGCCTGGGGTTCACAGTGGGGACATTAGTTGTTCATCTCGGAGCATGTCCCAGAGAGGCAGTGTTCATGGAGAGAACTCCTCTGGGAACAAAGGAACAGCCAGCACTATTTGCCTCCCCTGCCCCTTAGCCTAAGCACAGAGCCACCTAGAGGAATGAGCACAACTTGACACATGCTACCTAACTTGCTTCCACCAAGCCCCACCCTCCCCACACTCTGGTAGAACTGCCCTTTCCAGTCACATTTGCCTCAGTCCCATTGCAGCAGGCCCCTCCCCGCAAGAAGACCAGCCCAAATCCTTGCCAACACTGCATCTCCTGAGCCAGGAATTTTGTGAGGCCTCAGTTCCAGTGGCAGCAGTGACAGGTCCAAATTCACAAGCAGACCAGAGCACACCTAGTTAAAACATGCCACATTCAGGCCAGGCAACAAGCACTGCCCACAACAGGCAAAGAAAGCCTCTGCAGATGACTGGCCTGAAGAATAAGGTACCCAGGACACAACAGCACACTGCATGCAGCGCACGTTAGAGACACTCCCAGAAACACCAGGCCCTGGGGAACAGGGGATACCACCATGCAGCAGGGCACCACAGGACCTCTTCTTCATAAAGCCATCAGTCTCAAGAACAGGAGAGGTAGCTGACTTTCCTAACATGGAGAAACATGCACAAAGACTTAGATGAACTGAGAGGACAGAGGAATTTGTCCCAAATAAAAGGACAGGGCAAGAGCACGGCTGGAGATCTAAGTGAAACATGTAAGTAATATGCTTGATGGATGTTTAAAGCAATGATCATAAGGATACTTACTGGACTTGAGGAAAGAGTGGAAGACATGAGTGAAACCCTTAACACAGAGATAAAGAATAACATAGTAGAGATAAAGGGCACAATAAATGGAAATGAGAAACACCCTTGATAGAATGAACAGCAGGATGGAAGAAGCAGAGGAATGAATTAGTGACTAGAAGACAGAGTGATGGAAAGTAATCAGGCTGAGTAAAAGAGAGAAAAAGAATTATGCAAAACAAGAATAGACTTAGGGAATTTGGTGGCTGCATCAAATGTAATAACATTCATATTATAGGAGTCCCTGAAGAAGAAGAGAGAGGAAAGGGGGAAGACACTCTATTAGAAAAAATAATAGCTGTAAACTTCCCTATCTGGGGAAGGAAACAGATATCCAGATCCAGGAGGCACAGAGAAACCCCAACAAAATCAACAAAAGCATATCAATACCAAGACATATCATAATTAAAATGTCAAGATAGAATGATACAGAAAAAATATCAAAAGCAGCAAGACAAAAGAAGGCATTTACATACAAAGGAAACTCCATAAGGTTATCAGTGGCTTTTTCAATGGGAAAAACCTGCAGCCAAGAATACTCTATCTGGCAAGGCTATCATTTAGAATACAAGGAGAGAGAGTTTCCCAGACAAGCAAAAACTAAAGGAGTTTAGACCACTGAACCAGTCCTGTAAGAAATATCAAAGGGAATTCTTTGAGTGGAAAGAAAAGAATGACAATGAGACTATGAAGGTAGGAAACACAAAAGCAGTAAAAATGAATATTTCTATAAAATATCAGTCAAGGAACTCACAAAATAATAGGATGTAAAATATGACACCATATAACTAAAATGTGGGGAGGAGAGGAGTAAAGAATGGGTTCAACTTAAATGATCATCAACTTAATATAGATTACTGTATGCAGAAGAGGTTATATAAAAACCTAATAGTAACCACAAATCAAAAACCACTAATAAATATGCAAAGAATAAGGAGAGAGAAATCCAAATGTATCACTAAAGAAAACCAGCAAAGCAAGAAAGAGAAAAAGACAAAGGATCGGAGAAAATCTTCAGAAATAACTACAAAACAAGTAATAAAATGGCAATAAATATATATCTAGCAATAATTACTTTGAATCTCAATGGACTAAATGCTCTAATCAAAAGACATACGGTGACAGAATGGATAAAAAAACAAGACCGATCTATATACTGCCTATAAGAGACTCATTTTAGACTCAATGACACCTGCAGATTGAAAATGAGGGGATAGAGAAACATCTATCATGCAAAAACATGTCAAAAGAAAGCCAGAGTAGCAATACTTATATCGGACAAAACAGACTTTAAAACAAAGACTGTAATAAGAGAGAAAGAAGGACTCTATATAATAATAAGGGGGACAATCCAACAAGAAGATATTTATGCATGCAACATGGGAGGATCAACATAGATAAAACTGTTAATAGTAAACATAAAAGAAATAATTGATAATAATACAAAATAATACAGAAGTACAAAAATAATGCTTACATCAATGAACAAATCATCTAAACAGAAAATCAACAAGGAAACAATGGCTTTGAATGGCATACTGGACCAGGTGGATTTATCAGATATATTCAGAATGTTCCATTCTAAAACAGCAGAATACACATTCTTTTCAAGTGCACACAGGACAGGGGTGCCTGGGTGGCTCAGTTGTTAAAGCGTCTGCCTTTGGCTCAGGTCATGATCCCAGGGTCCTGGGACCAAGCCCCGCATCGCACTCCCTGCTCAGCGGGAAGCCTGCTTCCCCTCTCACACTCCCCTTGCTTGTGTTCCCTCTCTTGCTGTCTCTCTCTCTGTCAAATAAATAAATAAAATCTTAAAAAAAAATAAAATTACAAAAAGTGCACACAGGACATTCTTCAGAATAGATCAACAAATTCTAGAAGATTGAAATAATGCTATGCATCTTTTCTGACCACAATGTTATGAGACTAGAAATCAAAATAAGTGAGCAAAGGGAAAAAAGAGAGAGAGGCAAACCAAGAAACAGACTTTCAGCTGTAGAGAACAAACTGATGGTTACCAGAGGGGAGGTGGGTAGGGGGATGGGTGAAATAGGAGATGGGGATTAAGGAGGGCACTTTTCATCATGAGCACTGGGTGATTAAAATAAAAAGTTAAAAAATTAAAATTAAAAAAAATACATATATTTTTTGTGCCCCTCTGTGGCTGTCAGGAAGCTTAGTTTTGTGAAAGTCACACCACAGGGTTGAAACACAGGATATATTTTGAAAGAATAGGATATGAGCTTCTTGCTTTGTTTTAAGGAGCCATGGCTGGTCCCATGCACACGATTCTCATCTTCTTTTATGGCATCCAGTCAACACCTTACATTGAGCATTTATTCTGTCCCTGTCACTTTGCCCAGCGGGGCAGAAGACCCTTAAAGGGAAGTTCTTGCCTCAGGTCAGCAAGTGTGCCCCCAGGGCTTGTTTCTCACCAGGGAGGGGTCTCTGAGCAGACTTTGAGGACTGGTGACATCACCCTGGAGGAGGTGTTGCCTGAAGACATGAGAAAGGAGTTGCCAAAGTGAGGGTTAAGGAGAGACATCGGATTGTGAGGTGCACTGTGGCCTGAACACCGTGCAAAGGAACATGCTAAGGGGGCAACAGCCAGACCTGGTCAGCTGGCTATCTGCTGCTATGCCCAGGAATTGTGTTTCTCATCACAGGAAATTTTAGAAGAGGAATAACATAATCAGTTTTGCACTTTGGAAGTATGGAGACCGTGTGGGAAATGGTCTGGATGGCAGAATGATTGAGGGCATAAGGCAGCTATAGACCTGATGCAAAATTCAGGAGGGCCTGACCCAAGGGGAGAGCTCCTGACAGCAAAAAGAGGAATGGATTAGAGAAGCCATGACTTTAATAAGGAGGCAAGACATGGGGCCAGTTCCAAGGGCTGGCATGGTGTGGGTACAGGGCAGTCTCCACCTTCCAGAAATCAGACATGCCATAAGCAATGAGAGCTGTGACAAGTCTTATAAGAGGGAAGATGTGGGCCCTGCTGGGCATTGTAGCCAGGATTTCCTGTGGCCTGGGGAGGAAAGGAAGGTGTCCCAAGGAAGTAGAGTTTAGGCTGAGAATGAAGAACGAGCAGGTGTCCATCTGGTGAAAGGGTACAGAAGCAGATGTGGAGGACAGGTCTCCAGCCAGAGGAAGCAGCCTGCACAAGGCCTGGCAAGATGGACTTTGCTGGGGAGAGAGGGAAAGGGTTGCTGCTGACCAGCTGGACAGGGAGCCATGGAAAGCTGCCAAGGACTTCTCATTCGGAGAACCGTGGGAAGCCACGGGAGGAGTTTAAACAGGAGGACAGTGACTTGCAGTGTCAAACATGTAATCTTTCTACCACATAGAGAAACAATGAGAGGGGCTTAAGAGTGGATACAGAAAGACTCAGCAGGAGGCTGGTGGGGAGGGGAAATGATGCTGATTTGAACTTGGTCATTGGGGGGGTTTCAAGAGAGATTCAAGAGCTCTTCAGGAATTAGGAATGGTAGAGGGCTAGATGTTAGGAGATGAGGGGAAGGTGGAGGGAAGTGCGCTCCTGGCTTCCAGCAGATATGGCATCACCCCCCACGGCAAAGAAGCAGGGGTCTGAGCAAGCTTGCATATGTGGATATGTGAGTCGGGTTTGGATGTCCAGCACTCAAAATTGGACAACAGTCAGTTGGTTATATAAGTGTGGACATAAGAGAAAAGAAGGGTAGGCATGGGAGTCATCACATCCAGAAGAATGTGGAAGGGAAGGACAGATTAAATCAATCATGGGAGAGGATACAAACAGAAGAGACCTGATGTCAGAAACCTAATGAACCCCAGTATTTAAGAAGTGGGCAGAGGAAGATGAGCTATTAACAGAGTGCTGTTCTGGCCGTGGTTTAACACTAGCTCTATGGGAAAGGGAAACAAAAGGCCCCAAGTTGTAGTGCTTGCCAATTTCAAACACCGATGCGACATCAACCGGCTAGCAAAATGCCTGGAAATGGAACAATTGAATCTGAGCCTGCCCCAGCACATCCCTGGCCTCCTGGAGCAGCAGAGGGGAGAAAAACCAGGGAATGCTCTGGCAGGAGGAGAGAGAAGAGAAGGTCTTACAGCACTGAAAGACCAAATGCCACCGAGAATCCACAGAAAGACTGTAAAGTAAATTTTGGCTTTTGCAGCTCAGAATGCCATTGATTTGTTAGAGCAACTTCTGTGGAACACCAAGGGCTGAAGTTTGAACTTCCTGGAGAGGAAAAATGGTACTGAATGCCGTTCTCTTAGGAGGATTCCACAGGAAGTCAGACATCATGTCTTGCTTTTAAAATCCCTGATTTAAATAAAAGCCAAGAAGGTAATAAACTAATATGAAAGGCCACACTGAAAAAAAACCCTTCTTCTGTTTTTAGAATGTTTGCAGTTTTTAGAAACCTGCCACCTCCCTTCATGTGATGCATGCCAAGGTAAGTAAAAAACAAAACAAAATAAAACAAAAAAAAATACCAAAGTGCTCTAGCTCAGGAGCCATGCAGTGTTTAACCAAATTCATTGACAGATTGTGACCTCAGACAGCTCCCTCACCTCCTCTGTCTAGGCAAGGGAGACATACCTGAAAACCTTGCTTGGAGCAGCCCTTTGTGGGGTAAAGTTTGCTTTCATGGGCATTGTGGGATCAACAAGTCCACTATAATTGATCTGGGGACAGAGAGAACCAGAGCAGGAGAATGAGGGAGCCCCCCATCACACAAATAGCAAAAGGCAGTGCTAAGACTTCATTCTACTACCTTTGACTTATGCCCAGGGGTCCCTGCACTTCATTGCTCTCAAAATAGTCCAAATAAAATAAGATGAGAAAAGGACAGTGATTTGGGAAAAAAATATTTTAAACGTTTATACAATGAAGTCACATTATTTTTTTGAAGTCACATTATTTTTGTGACATGTTTAATAGTTAAAATGGCTAATGTTTGCTTACTACTTACTATATACCCATCATAAAATATGATGATCGATGTACTTGTATTGCTTTGTCAATCTCTTACAATAAGCCTGTGAAGTGAGTGCTAGTATTACCCTAATTTTAAGTGTGAATAACTCAATATTAAAAAGAGGAAAAGTGCCAAATTGCTCAAGGTGGCATTGTGGGCAAGGGTAGGCCTACGTTACACACATTCTTTGGTGGGTCATGTCTCACCAGCTGGTGGCTGTGATTTCCTCCCCCAGGTCCCCCCATCTCACTTGCCATTTCCTCTCCCAGCCCACTGAGCAGAAACAAGCAGTCAAAGAAATATTGAGCCTAGTGACCGTCCCATATTCTCCAAAGCATGCCTGTAGAGACAGGGAAGTCTAAAAAGCACAGGGAAAGCAGAATAAGAACAAAGAGACTAAAAGGAGAGGGGTGGAAGAAGGGCAGGGAGCCCAAAACTTGCAGCCAACAAAAGCAGAAGCAGGGAAGACAGGACTCAGAAGAGGAAAACTCTTCAAGTCTGGATGTAGCAGTGCATCCCCTGGGACCCCTCACCTATAGTCTGCCAATCTGCAGCTCTGGACATGTGTACCCCTCAACAAAGGGTGGGAGGCTTGGAGACTTTGCTTGTGAATCAGGCCAGGGAAGTAGAGCCTCAGCTCCCAATCAGGTGGGGGTGGAATGAGCTAGTTGATTTTTCCACTGGTGTCCATCTCAAAGCAGTAACACTCTTATTTTCTGGGAGGGAACATATAGCTGTATAAAAATCAGCAGATGAGCTTTGATTTTAGCAGCAGCAAGATGATTTTCTTGTTATTATTTTTCTTCCACTCATATTATTCACATCTAAGAGTTGATGTTAATTATTCAAGTCATTTAATTTGACTACAGTTGAACTATTTTCAAATTATAGGTATTCACAGGGTCTCACTTATTTTCAACTGATAGGAGACCTTGTTACAGAAAACATCATATCTGTCTGTGTGGTAGGTTTTCAACAGCAAACACAGAAAAACCATAGCAACCATCAGCACACAGCAGAACACAAGATTACTGAGAAGCTCCTTCAGTCAGTGAAAAGGTCCAGCTTGGCGTTCAGTGGTCTACCTGCTCTGTTGTGGAGAAGGTGGGAGGAAACAGTCAATGCCCTCTGAGGCTTTGTCAGGTTGGGGAGTGTATTAGTTATTGATTGCTGTGTAACAAATTAACACAAATGAAGCAACATAAAACAACACCCATTCATTATCTCAGAGTTCTGTAGGGCAGAAGTTCAAGTGGCCTCATTTGGGTTCTCTGCTCTGGGTCTTGCAAATCTAAATCGAAGTGTTGTTTGGATGGGGCTCTTATCTGGAGACTGGGAACAATCTGCTTCAAAGCTCATCCAAGTGCATGGCAGAATTTAGTTTCTTGCGGCTGTAGTACTGAGGTCCCTGTTTCCTTCTGGGCTGCCAGCCAGGGGTTGCTCTCGACTTCTAGGGGCCATTTGCATTCTTTGATAAGTACACCACCTCTCCCCAACCCACCCTAAATAATCAAGCCAGCAAGAGTATGCCAAATCCTTCTCATGCTTACAGGCTGACTTCCTCTTCTGCTGTCAGCTTGAGAAAACACTACTTTTAAAGGGTTTTCCTGATTGGTTCAAGCCCACATTTGTATCATAGTTTAAGGTCAACTGAGTTGGAATATCAATTGCATCTAGAAAACCTTTTCACAGCAGCCCCTACATTAACATCTGATTGAATAACCAGGAGACAGGATCTTGGGGTCATCCTCAGAATTGTATCCATCGAAGAGATGTAAGACAGTCCTCAGGATACCATGATGAACACAAGAGGGTGTAAACCAAGAATGTAAACACACACACACACACACACACAGTTAGCCAAAGAAGACTGCATGGGGGAGAAGGCTATTGTGGGAAAAACTGGGAAGCTTTGGTGTGCAGGTAAGGAAAGGTGCAGGTGTATCCCCTGACAGAAGAGCAAGCAGGCACTGCAAGCCAGTGATCAGTGTGTGCTGTTGCCCATGAACAGAAATGATGGTGATGGTGATGGGACTGTAAGGGAGCAGACCCAAATAAAATTAATTAAAAGAAAAGGTGATGAGGCAAGTATTAATTAAGGAATAGTGAGTGATGCTCCCAATACCACCTGCCATTTAAAAGATACACATGCACCTGCTCCTTCACAACTAAGTCTCTAATTAACAAAATGAGGCAGGGAGCTCCAAGGTCTCCATTTCATGGGGGAATTTTGTAATGTTGCTTTAATGTGAAAATGCATCATGCTTATGTGAGTTTCTTAGGGCTGCCATAACAAAGTAGCAGAAATTGGGTGACTCACACCACCCAGAAATTTATACTCTGGAGGCCTAAGTCTGAAATGAAGTGTTGGTTCCTTCTGGGGGCTGTGAGTGGGAATCTGTTCCAGGTCTCTCCCTTAGCTTCTGGGGTTTGCTGGCCAGCTTTGGTGTTCCTTGCTTGTAGCACCAACATCCCAATCTCTGCCTTCATTTTCACATGGTATTCTCTTGTTTGCATGTCTGTCTCTGTTTGATTTCCCCCTTTTTATAAGAATACCAATCATATTGGGTTAGGGTCCATTGTATTCCAGTTTGATCTTAACTAATTACATCTACAGTGACCATATTTCAAAAAAGGGTCACATTCTGAGGTCCTGGGGGTTAAGACTTCAACATATGAGTTATTGGGGGACAGAATTCAACCTATAGTAGTCATCCAAAAAATGTAAAAGCACTAATTCAAAGGGATACATGCATCCCTATGTTTATTGCGCATTATTTACAATAGCCAAATTATGGAAGCAGCCCAAGCGTCCATCGATTGATGAATGTATAAAGAAGATGTGGTATATATTCAGCCATAAAATAAATGAAATCTTGCCATTTGCAAGAACATGGATGGAGCTAGAGAGTGTAATTCTAAGTGAAATAAAACAGAGACAGACAAATACCATATGATTTCACTCACATGTAGAATTTGAGAAACAAAACAAACAAGCCAAAAAAAAAAAAAGAGACAGACAAACCAAGAAACAGACTCTTAACTATGGAGAACAAACTGATGGTTACCAGAGGGGAGGGGGAGGGACAGGTGAAATAGGTGATAGGCATTAAGGAGTGAACTTGTGATGAACACTGCGTGATGTATGGAAGTGTTGAATCACTGAATTGTACGCCTGAAACTAATATAACACTGTATGTTAATTATACGGTAAGTAAAATTAGAAAATTCAACCCATAATAGTGCTCTTTGTCTAAGGAAAGATAGTCCTCCTAACTTGAGAGTAAGGAGAGTGTAACTTACACTTTATTTCTATAAATAAATTGAGTCAAACCCTAGGTAGAGTTTAGTCTCTTGCTTCTTAAAGGGTAGTCCTCAGACCAACAGCATTGATATCCCCTGGGGGCTTCCAAGAAATGCCAAATTTCAGGCTCCACCCCTAACTCACTGAGTCAGTACCTGCATTTTTAACAAGATGCCCCAAGAGATTTTTTTGCACATCAAAATTTGAAAGACAGTGTTTAATTCACCTTGTCAGAAATGAATAGAAAATTCTTTAAGAATGGAGTGCCTCGGTAGCTCAGTTGTTAAGCATCTGCCTTTGGGTCAGGTCATGATCCCAGGGTCCTGGGATCGAGCCCTGCATCGGGCTCCCTGCTCTGCAGGAAGCCTGCTTCTCCCTCTCCCACTCCCCCTGCTTGTGTTCCTGCTCTCGCTATCTCTCTCTCTGTCAAATAAATAAATAAAATCTTAAAAAAAAGAGAGAAGAAAATTCTTTAAGGCAAAACTATAATGTTAACCTCAAACTAACACTTCAAAGAAATTAAAACTAAGTTTTTGGAAGAGGTGGCATGATAACCTTAATTTAGTTTATTTCTGATAAAGCAATAGATGAAGCGCAAAATCAATTTAAATGGTTGCTTATTTTTTAAAAGGATGCAACTAACTGGTGCTAGAAGAGATTTTGGCATGTTCACTTAATTGGTGTAGATGAGGAGCCAGACAACATTTATTCACTCAACAAAACTTTACAGAGCCTCAAAATGTGCCAGGTGCTCCAATGAGCAAAATATCCATTAGAATCCTAGCCATGCTACCTCCTGGGGTTATTGACCTCTGTAAGCCTCAGCCTTCTCATCCATAAAATGGCTATAGTAAGAGGAGACCTCAGAGGTTGTATGGATCCAGCAACAAGGTGGGTGTAGGGTTTAGCACAGTGCCTGGTGCAGGATAGGTGCCAAGCAAATGCAAGCATGATGCTGTTCCAGCAGGTCAGTGCTCTAGTCTCTGTCTAGACCAGAGGGTGGTGGGGGAAATAAGATGTGCACACTGACATATATACCAGGTAGGACACAAGTGCCAAACAAAAAAGGTAAAAATGTAAAACTCTATGAGGAAGGAAAAACAATTAAGCAAGCCTTCGGTGACAAGGAGAGAGCCTTATGAAGGGGCCAGAATTGAGGTGGCAGCCTCGCATCCCTGGAACTTGAGAGACAAACAGGGAGAAAGCATCACTGTCCCTTTGAGATTTATGCAGTGGAGGGAACCTCTTTCTGAATCAAGACGAGAAGCTGGGCTGGTTTCTGACTTGACTTCACAATCCCAGGTAGTGGCAGCCCTGCCTAGAAGGTGCTCATCGGGACTTCAATCCACAGATGAAGCCTGCAGCTGGTGGGGCCTCTTTCCTCTCTTCAGCTGTCACTAGGCCCTGCTGGTGGAAATGGAATTTGGGAGACAATATAAGGAGATGGAGGAATTGTGCCTCTCCTCCCCTCTCCTCTCCTCTCCCCTCTCCTTCCTTTCCCTTCTCTTTTCTTCTCTTTTCCGTTCTTTTCCTTTCTTGTCCCTTCTCTTTCTTCTCCTCTTTTCCTTTCACCTTTCATTTTTGATGATTGTTCTCTTCTGTTTAATTTCAGACTGATTGTGGTTTTGAAAACTGTTTTTCTCAACCTAGAAAAGGACCGTGGGGAGCATACCAGCCTGGGCCAGCTGCATTGCAGCCAGAACCAGGAAGGGGACCTGCTCAGGGAGGATCTGCCCCCGCCCCTCCCCGGGCCAGCTGGCCACAAAGGGCAGTCCTATGTGCCTCAAGACCTACAAGTGATGGAGACTGGCTCTTCTGGGGTTTTCTTGAGAGATTCCCATGCCTAAGGAACTGTTTAGCTATAATTCCTATGACAGGCATATTATCTGGGGGTGGGGTGTGTTTCTTGATCTCTATGGTCACCCCTCCCAGCCATCCCCAGAGTGGGTCCTCCTCTCCACTCTGATCCATGGGAAGCATCAGCATCCCAACACTGACCGACTGAGAGAGGGGCTGGGCCAGGCCACTCACATTCCTGCCTCACCAGAGCCGTCAGCTGCCATCCCAGCCTCTAGGACTCCCAGGGACCATCCGACCCAGGTGGAGATGTCTCCTGGCTCCAAACTTCCAGAGGTATCTTAGAAGGCTTCTCCCTAATTCTGTGAGAGAAAGCAGAGAGCTACACATAGCTTGGAGTGTGTGGGAGGAATGGGGATCCACTGCATGGCAGCCGTACTTACCCCAGGAAGATTACCCCTTCAGTCCCCTCTGTTTCTGCTCTCTCTCTCTTCTCCAGGTTTTATTCTCAACAGGATGAGGGTTTTAAACCTGTAAGATTTTTCTACTGTAGATTCTGCATGAGATGGTCTGACACATCACTTTGCCGTCACACTTCAACTGTATCTCAATGCTTATAGGAAACTTGCATTTTAGCATACTGTTACAAGTATTTTCATGTAATAGACTCAGCTAAGAGGCCTGAGCAGAGAGAAGGTGGGAGTTGGGTCAGGTTGGGGGGAGATTGAGGCTGCAGGTTGGAATGCAGTGCAGACAGTGTCCAAGGGGGTATAACAAACTAGGGCTCAGTGTGGGCAAAGCATACTGCACAGTGGTGGGCAGGACTACACAAATCCAGGAATGAGGGAAGCAGGACATCAGGTCCCACCTATGTGGTCAGAGTTAAAGGGAGGATGTAAGTCTTAACAGGTGAGAAGACAAAGCCCCAGTCATGGCAATGATGGATAGACAAGTGTGTGTTTCAGGCTGTGGCTGAAGACATACTACTCATACACCTGATCCCAACCCTTCCTGAACTTCCTGCCTGTGTCAGCATTGGCTTCATGCAGTAGTCGTCCATCCTAGCTGAGCACTGGAATCCCCTGGACAGCTTTTAGCATGCTACCCATACTCTTCCCCATACCTCAAGATACTTTATTGGTCTGGGTGCAGTTTTTGTTTTTGTCTTTAAAGCTCCCATGGCAATTGTGTGAGCATGCTAGAGGTGAAAAGTAGGGTTAGGGGGGACCTAAGTGGGGAACCCTGTCACTAGGTGAGAAGGGTTGTGGAAGGCAGGGGCTTGCAGGAGGCTGGCAAATTGGGCTTGGAATCCTTTATATAAAGCACTGAGGGCCGGATTGTAATTTACATGCAGCATGGGGCTCATGCTGACAAATTTGGGGTAGGAAAATTATATGATTGGAGCTGTGTTTTAGGAGGACAAGTTTGGCTGTTTTGTGTAAGATGGGTTGGCTAGAATTCACAGACCAGTGAGAAAGCTATTGCAGAAGGAGATGTGTAATGAAGACATCAAAAGCAAGATAAGGGCCAGGGGGAAATTCCAAATCCTAAAAATATTTCAGCTCCGAAGGGCAGGTGTTGCAGCCTGAGCCACCCAGTGTGAGGAGGCAGCCAGCTTGTAATTAGCCTGTGCACGCTTCATTGTCGCCTGAGATCTGGGTGGCTGCTGGCTAATTAGTGCTTCCTGGAGGACAAAAACAGCTGGTATTTTCCTTTCTGATTCCAGTAATGACGTCCTGTTTTAACATAATAAAAGGATTCACTGGCAAGGGAGGGGGGCTGGTGAGATGGAAGGCCTAGGTGACTAGGGGCCCCTCTAGTTGTTCAGATGCTGCTCAGAAGACCAAGGAGCATTGAAGTTCTCACAAAGGAACAGCCAGCCTTCTCCTGCAGTGTGTGAATGTCAGGCTTGTTCTAAATTTACATAGTGGGATGACTGAAGTTCATGGGAAGCTCAGAATTGTCTGTATTATCTTTGATCCTTAGAATCCTAAATCTTGCTGTTTATGGTTAAGGAGCAGAGACACACACGTGCCCAGCAGCTGCTCTGACCCACCAATCACCCTTAGCTCCCTCCACCCCCTTACATGAGACAGGAAGGCAGGAGGAGCCCTCTCCCATGATAGATAAGGCTCTAGTAAAATCTTTTCCCCTGGAGAGTAGGCTTTTTGATATAAAGAATACTCCACCCTGGGTATACATCCCAAAGATTACTTTTCCTCTCCCTGCGCTAGAGCACTAAAGGGATCTTCCTTGATTTTTCATAATGAGAACTTGGTGGAATTCCTGGAGGTAGAACACACAAATTGGTAGGTGGCAGCTTCCCTAACCCTGGGACCTCCAAACTTTCCCTCTCACAGGATATTTCATACTCAGTATGCTGTTTCATTTTATGTATCAACTTGGCTAGGATATGGCACCCAGTTGTTTTGTTAAACACACATCTAGATGTTGCTGTAAAGGTATTTTTAGATGATAGTAACACTTAAATTGGCAGACTTCCAGTAATGCAAATTACCTTCCATGATGTGGGTGGGCCTCATTCAATCAGTTGAAGGCCTTAGGAGAAAAAGATTGACCTCCCCTGAGTAAGAAGGAATTCTGCTTCCAGACTGTCTTTGAATTTGAGCTGCAACATCAACTCTTCCCGTGACTTCCAGTTGATGGCCTTCCTCTATCAGCCTCCACAATTGTGTGAATTGATTCTTTAAAATCTCTCTCTCTCCCTCTCCATATATATGTATGCATGTGTATATGTACATATATATATTCTATTGGTTCTGTTTCTTTGGAGACCAATGCATTCAGCCTCCAGTAATTCATCAAAATTACCTTTTGAATAAAGGAACCCTCATGCACTGCTGGTGGGAATGCAAAATGGTGCAGCTACTGTAGAAGATAGTATGGCATAGTTCTTCAAAAAGTTAAAAATAAAACTACCCTATGATCCTATAATCATACTACTGGTATTTACCCAAAGAATACAGAAATACTAATTTGAAGAAATACATGCACCCCAATGTTTATAGCAGCATTATCAACAATCGCCAAATTATGGAAATAGCCTGAACATCCATAAACTGATGAATGGATAATGAAGATGTGATACACACACACACACACACACACACACACACACACACACACAAAATGGAATATTACTCAGTCATAAAAAAAGAATGAAATCTTGCCATTTGCAATGCCATGGATGGAACTAGAGAGTATTATGCTAAGTGAAATAAGTCAGTCAGAGAAAGACAAATGCCGTATGATTTCACTCACATGTGGAATTTAAGAAGCAAAACAAACAACCATAGGAGGAACGGGGACAAAAAAAAAAAAAGGAAAACCAAGAGAACAAACTGATAGTTAGCAGAGGGGAGGTGGGCAGGGGGATGGGTGAAATAGGTGATGGGGATTAAAGAGCACACTTGTGGGCGCCTGGGTGGCTCAGTCGTTAAGTGTCTGCCTTCGGCTCAGCTCATGATCCCAGGGTCCTGCAAGGAGCACACTTGCAATGCGCACTGGGTGTTGTATGTAAGTGTTGAATCACTAAATTGTACACCTGAAACTAATATAACACTATATGTTAACTACACAGGAATTAATAAAATAAAATAAATCAAAATTATCCTTCCAATGTTCCTACCAGTTTATGGCTCCAGTGGCTTCTGTTCCAGGTAAGCAGATCTCAACTGTGGCTCTTTGTTTTCTTCTGTCTCTCCACATTTCAGTATGGTGGTTTGCCCTGTGATTGTAGTTCTCTGGTGGTACCAAGAAAAGTCATTGATTTTCAAGTTTTTCAGCTTTTTCTTTTGTAATAAGGATAGGAATATGCCTTCCAAGCTCATTACCTGGTGGACCCCTGAAACTGGAATCCTCCAGAAACTTAAACTTTTTTAAATAGATCATTTTCACTAGTTATACCTGTTTTACTGAAAAGCAGTTCTGCAGAGCTCCTTACCCTGCCATTCCAGAACTGGAATTCAGTAGGTCTATTCTTTTTTTTTTTTTTTTTAAGATTTTATTTATTTAGTTGAGAGAGAGAGATAGCGAGAGAGAGCTTGAGTGGGGGTGGGAAGGAGCAGAGGGAGAGGGACAAGCAGGCTCCCCACTAAGCAGGAAGTCTGATGCAGGGCTCAATCTCAGGACCCTGGGATCATGACCTGAGCCAAAGGCAGCAACCCAGTCACCCTCAGTAGGTTTATTCTTAATGACATTTATTGCCAATATTTGTTGAGTGCTGAAGCTGGAAACTCCTCAAAGTTTTTACATGTGTTACCTCATTTAATGCCAGTGAAGAAGGAATTAAAACACCCTTCCTATGCAAATACCATATGAAGTAGGTTTTATTATTATGCTCAACTTTTTTTTTAAATTTTATTTTATTATGTTATGTTAGTCACCATACAATACATCACTAGTTTTTGATGTAGTGATCCATGATTCATAGTTTTCATATAACACCCAATGCTTCATGCAGTACGTGCCCTCCTTAATACCCATCACTGAGCTAGCACATCCCTGGGCCCCCTCCCCTCTAAAACCCTCAATTTGTTTCTCAGAGCCCATAGTCTCTCCCTCCGATTTTGCCGCCTTCATTTTTCCCTTCCTTCTCCTAATGTCCTCCATGCTATTCCTTATGTTCCATAAATAAGTGAAACCATATGATAATTGACTTTCTCTGCTTGACTTATTTCACTTAGCATAATCTCCTCCAGTCCCATCCATGTGGATGTAAAAGTTGGGTACTCATCCTTTCTGATGGCTGAGTAATATTCCATTGTAGATATGGACCACATCTTCTTTATCCATTCATCTGTTGAAGGGCATTTCGGCTATTTCCACAGTTTGGCTATTGCAGACATTGCCGCTATGAACATTGGGGTGCATATGGCCCTTCTTTCACTACATCTGTGTCTTTGGGTAAATACCCAGGAGTGCAATTGCTGGGTCATAGGGTAGCTCTATTTTTAATTTTTTGAGGAACCTCCACACTGTTTTCCAAAGTGGCTGTACCAACTTGCATTCCCGCCAACAGTGTAAGAGGGTTCCCCCTTCTCCCCAACCTCTCCAACATTTGTTGTTTCTTTCCCTATCCATTTTTGCCATTCTAATGGTGTAAGGTGGTATCTCGATGTGGTTTTGATTTGAATTTCCCTGGTGGCTAATGATGATGAACATATTTTCATGTGTCTGCTAGCCATTTGTATGTCTTCTTCAGAGAAGTGTCTTTTCATGTCTTCTGCCCATTTTTTGATTGATTATTTGTTTTTTGGGTGTTGAGTTTGAGAAGTTCTTTATAGATCTTGGATACCAGCTCTTTCTCTGTAGTATCATTTAAAGATATCTTCTCCCATTCTGTGGGTTGCCTCTTTGTTTTGTTGACTGTTTCCTTTGCTGTGCAGAAGCTTTTTATCTTGATGAAGTCCCAAAAGTTCATTTTTGCTTTTGTTTCACTAGCCTTTGGAGATGTATCTTGAAAGAAGTTGCTGTGGCCGATGTCAAAGAGGTTACTGCCTATGTTCTTCTCTAGGATTTTGATGGATTCCTGTCTCACATTGAGGTCTTTCATCCATTTTAGTTTATCTTTTGTGAATGGTGTTAGAGAATGGTTGAGTTTCATTCTTCTGCATGTGGCTGTCCAATTTTCCCAGCACCATTTATTGAAGAGAATGTCTTTTTTCCATTGCATATTTTTTCCTGCTTTCTCGAAGATTATTTGACCATAGGGTTGAGGGTCCATATCTGGGCTCTCTATTCTGTTCCATTGGTCTGTATGTCTGTTTTTGTGCCAGTACCATGCTGTCTTGGTGATCACTGCTTTGTAATATAGCGTGAAATCAGGCAAGGTGATGCCCCCAGCTTTGGTTTTCTTTTTCAATATTTCCTTGGCAATTCGGGGTCTTTTCTGATTCCATACAAATTTTAGGATTGTTTATTTCAAAATGTCACTGGACATTATTGAAAAATGTCACTGGAATTTTGAATGGAATGGCATTGAAGGTATAGATTGCTCTGGGTAGCATAGACATTTTAACAATGTTTATTCTTCCGATCCATAAGCATGGAATGTTTTTCCATCTTTTTGTGTCTTCTTCAGTTTCTTTCATGAGGGTTCTATAGTTCCTAGAGTATAGATCCCCTCTTTGGTTAGGTTTATTCTGAGGTATCTTATGGTTTTCGGTGGTATTGTAAATGGAAGCCTTTCTCTAATTTCTCTTTCTACAGTTGCATTGTTAGTGTATAAGAAAGCAACTGATTTCTGTGCATTGATTTTGTATCCTGCCACATTACTGAATTGCTGGATGAGTTCTAGTAATTTGGGGGTGGAGTCTTTTGGGTTTTCCATAGATGGATTTTATGAACTTGAGGAATGTTCCCTCTATCCCTATACTCTGAAGAGTTTTAATCAGGAAAGGATGCTGTATTTTGTCAAATGCTTTTTCTGCATCAATTGAAAGGACCATATGGTTCTTCTCTTTCCTGTTATTAATGTGTTCTATCATGTTGATTGATTGGCAAATGTTGAACCACTCTTGCATCTTGGGGATAAATCCCACTTGGTCGTGGTGGATGATCCTTTTAATGTATTGTTGGATCCTATTAGCTAGGATTTTGTTGAGGATTTTGGAATCCATATTCATCAGGGATATCGGTCTGAATTTCTTCTTTTTGATGGGGTCTTTGCCTAGTTTGGGGGTTAAGGTAATGTTGGCTTCATAGAATGAGTCTGGAAGCTTTCCTTCTGTTTCTATTTTTGAAACAGCTTCAGGAGAATAGGTATTATTTCTTCTTTGAATGTTTGGTAGAATTCCCCAGGGAATTCATCTGGCCCTGAACTCTTGTCTTTTGGGAGGTTTTTGACCACTGCTTCAACCTCGTTACTGGTTATTGGCCTATTCACGTTTTCAATTTCTTCCTGTTTCCGTCTTGGGAGTTTATACATTTCCAGGAAGGCCTCCATTTCATCCAGATTGCTCAGTTTATTGGCATATAGTTCTTGGTAATAATTTCTAATAATTGTTTCTTTTTCCTTGGTGTTAGTCGTGATCTCTCCCCTTTCATTCATAATTTTATTAATTTGGGTCCTTTCTCTTTTTTTTTTGGATAAGTCTGGCCAGTGATTTATCGATCTTAATTCTTTCAAAGAACCAGCTTCTAATTTCATTGATCTGATCTACTGTGTTTCTGGTTTCTAATTCATTGATTTCTGCTCTAATCTTAATTATTTCTCTTCTAATATGTGGCTTAGGCATCGTTTATTGCTTTTTCTCTAGCTCTTCAAGGTGTAGAGTTAGTTGGTGAATTCAGGATTTTTCTATTTTTTTGAGTGAGGCCCATCCCCCACCACAGGGGCACAGGGCAACTCCGCCCAAACAGGGTTACCTGAGTAACAGCGCAGCAGGCCCCTCCCGCAGAAGACAGGCTGGGAAAACAAGAGGCCAGCAACCCTAAGGTCCCAAGAAAACAGGTGCATCTTCCTTGGATTCTGGTCAATAATTTGGACTCTATACATTCCCTCAAACACGCATCAACAGAATGACTAGGAGGAAGAGCCCCCAAAACAGAAAAGACTCAGAGATTATGACTTATGCTGCAGATTTACAAACGGATGCAGGTATAACCAAGATGTCGGAGATGGAATTCAGGCTAGCAATTGTGAAGACAATGGCTAGAATGGAGAAATCAATTAATGGCAACATAGAGTCTCTAAGGGCAGAAATAAAAGGTGAATTGGCAGAACTTAAAATGCTATCAGTGAGATCCAATCCAATCTAGATAATCTAACAGCCAAGGTAACTGAGACAGAATAGCGAATAAGTGACCTGGAAGACAATATAATAGATAAAAAGGGAAAAGAGGAGGCCAGGGAAAAACAACTCAGAATCCATGAAAATAGAATCAGAGAAATAAGTGACACCATGAAGCATTCCAATGTCAGAATAATTGGAATCCCAGAGGGAGTGGAGAGAAAGAGAGGACTAGAAGATGTATTTGAGCAAATCGTAGCTGAGGACTTCCCTAATCTGGGGAATGAAAAAAAACATTCGTGTCCTAGAGGCAGAGAGGACCCCTCCTAAGATCAAGGAAAACAGGCCAACACCCCGGCATGTAATAGTAAAACTTGCAAATCTTAGAACCAAGGAAACCATCGTAAGGGCAGTTAGGGGGAAGAGATTCCTTACGTACAGAGGGAGGAACATCAAAATAACGTCAGACCTATCCACAGAGACGTGGCAAGCCAGAAAGGCCTGGCAAGACATATTCAGGGTACTAAATGAGAAGAACATGCAGCCAAGAATACTTTATCCGGCAAGGCTTTATTTAGAATGGATGGAGAAATGCAGAGCTTCCACGACCGGCAGAAGCTGAAAGAATATGTGAACACTAAACCGGCCTGCAAGAAATATTAAGGGGGGTTCTATAAAAGGAGAAAGACCCCAAGAGTGATCTACAACAGAAATTTACAGGGACAATCTATAAAAACAACGTTTTCACAGGCAACATGATGACAATAAATTCATATCTTTCAATAATCACTCTCAACATGAATGGCCTAAAAGCTCCCATAAAATGGCACAGGGTTGCAGATTGGATAAAAAGACAGGACCCATCCATATGCTGCCTACAAGAGACTCATTTTGAACCTAAAGATACATCCAGACTGGAAGTGAAGGGATGGAGATCCATCTTCCATGCAGGCGGACCTCAAAATAAAGCTGGGGTAGCAATTCTTATATCAGACAAATTAGATTTTAAACTAAAGTCTGTAATAAGAGACACAGAAGGACACTATATCATTCTTAAAGGATCTATCCAACAAGAAGATATAACAATTGTAAATATCTATGCTCCCAACATGGGAGCAGCCATCTATATAAGCCAACTGTTAACCAAAATAAAGAGTCATATTGTAGGAGACCTCAATACTCCACTCTCAGCAATGGACAGATCATCTAAGCAGAAAATCAACAAGGAAACAAGAGCTTTGAATGATACATTGGACCAGATGGACCTCATAGATATTTACAGAACATTCCACCCTAAAACAACAGAATACTCATTCTTCTCCAGCACACATGGAACTTTCTCCAGAATAGACCATATACTGGGTCACAAAGCAGGTCTCAACTGATACCAAAAGATTGAGATGATTCCCTGCATATTCTCAGACCACAATGCTCTAAAACTGGAACTCAATCATAAGAAAAAATTTGGCAGAAATTCAAACACTTGGAAGCTAAAGACCACTCTACTCAAGAATGTTTGGGTCAACCAGGAAATCAAAGAAGAACTTAAACAATTCATGGAAATCAATGAGAATGAAAACACATCGGTCCAAAACCTATGGGATACTGCAAAGGCGGTCCTAAGGGGAAAATACATAGCCATCCAAGCCTCACTCAAAAAAATAGAAAAATCCTGAATTCACCAACTAACTCTACACCTTAAAGAACTAAGAAAAAGCAACAAACGATGCCTAAGCCACGCATTAGAAGAGAAATACTTAAAATTAGAGCAGAAATCAATGAATTAGAAACCAGAAACACAGTAGATCAGATCAATGAAACTAGAAGTTGGTTCTTTGAAAGAATTAATAAGATCGATAAACCACTGGCCAGACTTATCCAAAAGAAAAGAGAAAGGACCCAAATTAATAAAATTATGAATGAAAGGGGAGAGATCACGACTAACACCAAGGAAATAGAAACAATTATTAGAAATTATTATTAACAACTATATGCCAATAAACTGAGCAATCTGGATGAAATGGAGGCCTTCCTGGAAACCTATAAGCTGCCAAGACTGAAACAGGAAGAAATTGACAGCCTGAATAGGCCAATAACCAGTAACGAGATTGAAGCAGTAATCAAAAACCTCCCAAAAAACAAGAGTCCAGGGCCTGATGGATTCCCTGGGGAATTCTACAAAACATTCAAAGAAGAAAGAATACCTATTCTACTGAAGCTGTTTCAAAAAATAGAAACAGAAAGAAAACTTCCAAACTCATTCTATGAGGCCAGCATTACCTTAATCCCCAAACCAGGCAAAGACCCCATCAAAAAGGAGAATTTCAGACCGATATCCCTGATGAATATGGATTCCAAAATCCTCAACAAAATCTTCGCTAATAAGATCCAACAATACATTAAAAGGATCATCCACCACGACCAAGTGGGATTTATCCCCAGGATGCAAGTGTGGTTCAACATTCGCAAATCAATCAATGTGATAGAACACATTAATAAGAGGAGAGAGAAGAACCATATGGTCCTTTCAATTGATGCAGAAAAAGCATTTGACAAAATACAACATCCTTTCCTGATTAAAACTCTCCAGAGTATAGGGATAGAGGGAACATTCCTCCAGCTCATAAAATCCATCTATGAAAAACCCACAGCGAATATCATCCTCAATGGGGAAAAGCTGACAGCCCTTCCCTTAAGATCAGGAACACGTCAAGGGTGCCCACTCTCACCACTGTTGTTCACCATAGTACTAGAAGTCCTTGCAACAGCAATCAGACAACAAAAAGAAATAAAAGGTATTCAAATTGGCAAAGAAGAAGTCAAACTCTCTTTTTTCGCAGACGACATGATACTTTATGTGGAAAACCCAAAAGACTCCACCCCCAAATTACTAGAACTCATCCAGCATTTCAGTAATGTGGCAGGATACAAGATCAATGCACAGAAATCAGTTGCTTTCTTATACACTAACAATGCAACTGTAGAAAGAGAAATTAAAGAAACGATTCCATTTACAATAGCACCAAAAACCATAAGATACCTCGGAATAAACCTAACCAAAGTGGTAAAGGATCTATACTCTAGGAACTACAAAACACTCATGAAAGAAATTGAAGAAGACACAAAAAGTTGGAAAAATATTCCATGCTCATGGATCAGAAGAATAAACATTGTTAAAATGTCTATGCTACCCAGAGCAATCTATACCTTCAATGCCATCCCGATCAAAATCCCAATGACATTTTTCAAAGTGCTGGAACAAACAATCCTAAAATTTGTATGGAATCAGAAAAGACCCTGAATCGCCAAGGAGATGTTGAAAAAGAAAAACAAAGCTGGAGGCATCACGTTGCCTGATTTCTAGCTATATTACAAAGCTGTGATCACCAAGCCAGCATGGTACTGGCACAAAAACAGACATACAGACCAATGGAACAGAATAGAGAACCCAGATATGGACCCTCAACTCTATGGTCAAATAATCTTTGACAAAGCAGGAAAAAACATGCAATGGAAAAAAGACAGTCTCTTCAATAAATGGTGCTGGGAAAATTGGACAGCCACATGCAGAAGAATGAAACGACCATTCTCTAACACCATTCACAAAGATAAACTCAAAGTGGATGAAAGACCTCAATGTGAGACAGGAACCAATCAAAATCCTAGAGAAGAACATAGGCAGTAATCTCTTTGACATCGGCCACAGCAACTTCTTTCAAGATACATCTCCAAAAGCTAGTGAAACAAAAGCAAAAATGAACTTTTGGGACTTCATCAAGATAAAAAGCTTCTGCACAGCAAAGGAAGCAGTCAACAAAACAAAGAGGCTACCCACAGAATGGGAGAAGATTTTTGCAAATGACACTACAGATAAAGGGCTGGTATCCAAGATCTATAAAGAACTTCTCAAACTCAACACCCAAAAAACAAATAATCAAGTCAGAAAGTGGGCAGAAGATATGAAAAGACACTTCTCTGAAGAAGACATACAAATGGCTAGCAGACACATGAAAATATGTTCATCATCATTAGCCATCAGGGAAATCCAAATCAAAACCACACTGAGATACCACCTTACACCAGTTAGAATGGCAAAAATGGACAGGGAAAGAAACAACAAATGTTGGAGAGGTTGTGAGAAAGAGGAACCCTCTTACACTGTTGGCGGGAATGCAAGTTGGTACAGCCACTTTGGAAAACAGTGTGGAGGTGCCTCAAAAAATTAAAAATAGAGCTACCCTATGACCCAGCAATTGCACTCCTGGGTATTTACCCCAAAGACACAGATGTAGTGAAAAGAAGGGACATATGCACCCCAATGTTCATAGCAGCAATGTCTGCAATAGCCAAACTGTGGAAAGAGCTGAGATGCCCTTCAACAGATGAATGGATAAAGAAGATGGGGTCCATACATACAATGGAATATTACTCAGCCATCAGAAAGGATGAATACCCAACTTTTACATCAACATGGATGGGACTGGAGGAGATTATGTTAAGTGAAATAAGTCAAGCAGAGAAAGTCAATTATCATATGGTTTCACTTATTTGTGGAACATAAGTAATAGCATGGAGGACATTAGGAGAAGGAAGTGAAAAATGGGGTGGGGGGAATTGGAAGGAGAGATGAATCATGAGAACCTATGGACCTGAGAAACAAACAGGGTTTTAGAGGGGAGGGGGGAGGGGGGATTGGTTAGCCCAGTGATGCGTATTAAGGAGGGCATGTACTGCATGGAGCACTGGGTGTTATACAAAAACAATGGATCGTGGATCACTACATCAAAAACTAATGATGTATTGTATGGTGACTAATATAACATAATAAAATTAAAAAAAAAAAAAAGATTATCTAGATTAGAGTGGATCTCATTGATTGCATTTTTAAGTTCTGCCAATTCAACTTTCATTTCTGCCCTTAGAGACTCTATGTTGCCATTATTTGATTTCTCCATTCTAGGTATTGTCTTCACAATTGCTACCCTGAATTCTATCTCTGACATCTTGGTTATATCTGAATCCATTTGTAAATCTGTTGCATAAGTCATAATCTCTGAATCTTTCCTATTTTGGGGGTTCTTCCTCCTAGTCATTCTGTTGATGGTGGTTGAGGGAATGTACAGAGTCCAAATTATTGACCAAAACCCAAGCAAGATGCACCTGTTTTGCTGATCTCATCTTCCCAGCCTGTCTTCTGGGGGAGAGGCCTGCTGCACTGTTGCTCCGGCAACCCTGTTTGGGCAGAGTTGCCTTGCTCCCTGTGGCAGGGGATGGGCTCAGTGAAAACCGGCTTTGGGGGGGCTTTTGTTCTCTGGTGGCTTTCCCTGGAGGCTTTCTGCATCTCTTCTGAGAGTCAGAGCAGAATAGACCATTTGCAACCCTCTGCCTCAGAGCAGAGAGATCGCAGTCTGTTCTTCAGTGAGCTCTCCAGGCCACACTATCTCCATTTCTGTCTGTGCTGCTATAAACTGCAACATCCTGGGTTGTGCGCCCCTCAGCAGCGCTCCCAGTCCTCACTTCCAGGTCGGGGCTGTCTCTGCCCTTTGTGCTTCTAAAACCACCAGCCACTCCCAGTTCCCACGTGCGGCCCCGATGCTCCGGGTTTCCGTCTGGGGGACTGCCCTAAAGTCCTTTCCTGCCGCTACCGGTCTGCGAGACTGTGCCTGGTCCCCAGCACAGGAGGCTATCGCACACCAGCGGTGTAGGATTCCCACGGCCAGGCTCCTTCCCCGTTCCATTTATCCTTGGATATCTGCCCGCAGAATCATGGTGCCCCGCTTCATACCTTGAAACCAACTGCCTGCGATATTCTGTTTGTAGAGATCCAGATCTATCTTCTTACATCTCAGGCTGATTTTGTGGGTGTTCAGAGTGGTTTGGTAGATATCCAGCTCAATTCTGAGAACCGGTTGGAATAGGGTCCCCTACTCCTTCGCCATCTTCTCCCACCCCACCTATGCTCAACTTTTAAATGAGGAAAGAGACTCAGGGAAGTTAAGGTCTGCAAAACTCAAATTCAGAATCCTGTATGAAAATGGCAAAGACTGGATTAGAGAAAAAGAAAGGGCCTTAGGCTCTAGAGCAGGAAGCATATAATGAATATCCAATGGAAATATAATGAATAGAAACAGCATGCAGACCATGGTGTAATTAAGAATTTTTAACATATGTTAAAAGATAAAAATAAACGGGTAAAATTAACTTTAGTAATATTTGTAATACAGATATTCAAAATACTATCATTTCAATTTACATTCAATATAAAATTACTAGTGAGATATTTTACTTCCTTCTTTTGTATGAAGTCATTGAAATCTGGTGTGTAGTTTGCACTTTGTGCATCTCTGTTTAGACTAGCCACCTCTGAAGTATGAAGTAGCATCCTAGACTTAACAGTTGATATTTTTATATTTAAGGTTGCTGTGCACAGAGTAAAAGCCTTATACAGACTTTAGGAAGATCATCAAGGAGACAGTATTTGGGGGGGATGGGTGGAGGAAGAGCAAGACAGGAGGCTCAGAGATTAGAAGGGGGCATTGAAGTTTACCAGGAAAGAAATTACAAAACCTGAGCAAAGTGGAATGGAGAAGTGAGAACAGAAAATAGATATAAAAGAAAAATATTACATCCATATGTTTATGATAAAATTCAACAAGACTTGGTGACAGGTTGCATGTTGGTGATAAGGAAAAATATGTCTAGGATTATTTATAGTTAGTTGGGTGAGTATTTTCATCTAAGTCTCAAATAGATATTGGACAACAAAGAAAAGATTTGGAAGAAAAGGTTAATTAACTTTGATATATCTGTAGTCCTCCCCAAAGAAATGTCTGCTGGCCAATTTGTATAAGTTACGTGTGGCAAGACATTTTGTTTTCTGTTTCTAATAGCATTTGTTTTAATGCATCATGGAAAATCCAAGAGTTCTTTTTACTGTGTTTTGTGCCTGGAAGTAGTTTTGCTTCAGCTGTAAGCAAGTGATTTCTCTGCTGTGCTATTAGCCAGAGAAAATTCTGCCTAGTAATCCATTCAGTAGTGCTAGATACAATTTATTTCACTTTGGGATAAAATAGCAAACAAAAGGGGCACAAATTCCTTCCCTCATGGAGCTTATATGTTTGTTGGGGTTAGAGGTAGAGTGTAAACAGTAAATACATCTGGACAAGATGATGTAACTCTTTTCTCACTGCTGTTCTAAGCACAACTATAAAACTTGGAAATAAAACAAGAGTCCACCAAAGAAGAACTCTGGAAGGTAGTTAGAAAAATGATCTTGTTTGGGACTCCAGGACTGTAGGAACAGCACAGTGGCAGAATCTTACATCCCCCACCCAACAGAACTGGGCCACCCAGACCTGGCATTCCTCAACACACAGCCTAGCAAAAAGAAGCAGCCCAGGCAGGCTCACTGCACACTACCAGCCTGGTCTGGGAAGTCCTTTGTCTTTGCAGGCCCAAGACCTATTTCACTACTGGGTGATTCCAGGTGGAACCTACAAAAGAGAGCCACAATAAGCAGCCCAATCTGGAAAGCCTTCTTGACTCCATAGACCCTAGATGCTGCTACCACATGAAAGACAGTCCGTGGCCCAGCTTGGAGGAAACCGTGCACACCCTGTAAGCAGGACCAACAAGGATTAGTGGGGCCACCAAAGGTACCATATAAACCAAGCAGACAAAAACAGTACTGCAAAGGCGCTCAAAATTAAGCCATCAATAGAACCACAGCTCACAAAAATAGGCCAAGATCTGAGTACTAAACCTAAACAGGGTGACTTCCCACTAAAATAAAAGGTTTGTTAGGACTCAGTATATCCTGGACAAAAGTCCTGGGTGTAGCAAAATATCACTTGCTGTGCCAAGAACCAAGAAAATCATAATTTGAGTAAGAAAAGACAATCAGTTGCCACCAGCACCAAGATGAACCAGATGTTGGAATTTTCTCACAAGGATTTTAAGACATCCATCCAACCATCCATCCTTCTATCCTAATCTACAGATTTAAGAAGTAAAAAACAGAATAAACCCAAAGAAATTCATGCCAACTCATACTAATTAAAATAATGAAAACTAAAGACAAAGAAAAAATATTGAAAGCAGCTAAAGAGATACATGATGCATCACTTATAAGAAAACAGACATTCAAATGACAGTGGATTTCTCATGTGAAACCATGGAAGCCAGGAAGATGTGGCTCAACACTTTTCAAGTGCTGAAAGAAAACAACCTTTATTTTTTAATTTTTTTTATTTTTTATTTTTTATTATGTTATGTTAATCACCATACATTACATCATTAGTTTTTGATGTAGTGTTCCATGATTCACTGTTTGCCTATAACACCCAGTGCTCCATGCAGTACATGCCCTCTTTAATACCCATCACCAGGCTAACCCATCCTCCCACCCCTCTCCCTTCTAGAACCCTCAGTTTGTTTCTCAGAGTCCATAGTCTCTCGTGGTTCATCTCCCCCTCCAATTTCCCCCCCTTCATTCTTTCCTTCCTGCTATCTTCTTCTTCTTCTTTTTTTTTTTTAACATATAATGTATTATTTGTTTCAGAGGTACAGGTCTGTCATTCAACAGTCCTACACAATTCACAGTGCTCACCATAGCACATAACCTCCCCAATGTCTATCACCCAGCCACCCCC
>NW_022589787.1:2370076-2370735 GCF_004348235.1 Phoca vitulina | reverse complement strand
TACCACTCCAGCAACCCTCAGTTTGTTTCCTGAGATTAAGAATTCCTCATATCAGTGAGGTCATATGATACATGTCTTTCTCTGATTGACTTATTTCACTCAGCATAATACCCTCCAGTTCCATCCACATCATTGCAAAAGGCAAGATTTCATTCTTTTTGATGACTGCATAATATTCCATTGTATATATACACCACATCTTCTTTATCCATTCATCTGTTGATGGACATCTTGGCTCTTTCCACGGTTTGGCTATTGTGGACATTGCTGCTATAAACATCGGGGTGCATGTACCCCTTCGGATCCCTACATTTGTATCTTTGGGGTAAATACCCAGTAGTGCAATTGCTGGGTCGTATGATAGCTCTATTTTCAACTTTTTGAGGAACCTCCATAATGTTTTCCAGAGTGGCTGCACCAGCTTGCATTCCCACTAAGAGTGTAGGAGGGTTCCCCTTTCTCCACATTCCCGCCAGCATCTGTCGTTTCCTGGCTTGTTAATTTTAGCCATTCTGACTGGTGTGAGGTGATATCTCATTGAGGTTTTGATTTGGATTTCCCTGATGCCGAGCGATGCTGAGCACTTTTTCATGTGTCTTTTGGCCATTTGGGTGTCTTCTTTGGAAAAATGTCTGTTCATGTCTTCTGCCCATTTCTTG